>NC_048300.1:85576768-85716186 GCF_013100865.1 Trachemys scripta elegans | reverse complement strand
GAATTGAACACACTGTCAAAAACACACTATTATGACTTCACTGCAAGATCAGGTGGGAAGCCAGATGGGCCGTTAGATAACTATTCATCTATACAGCCCCCCATCACTGTTGATCCCTAACATCTCCCAAGCACTGAAGATGGAAACAACTATCTTCCACTCTCTTTCTTCTTTCTTAATTTGAGGAAAATAGCTTGCCCTGGTGAGTGTGCAAGAGAAAAATGTCCTATGGGAAAGCTAAATCAAATAAATTAGTGTTTCACCAACAGCTGAGTGAAATTCTTCATCTGAAACTTTTTATCATGGAAAAATGCAAATTTGGGTCAACCAAAACATTTCACAAATTCATGTCAATTTCACTGAATTGTTTTGGTAAAAAAAAAAAATCCAAAAAATTTAAACATTTAATTCTGACATTTTTGAAACAAAACACTTTCATTTTAAATGACTTTTCATTTACAAATTTCCTTCAATTTAATTGAAAAAAAGGTATATAAAATGACATGGGATGTTTCAGAACTGCCAGCAAGCCAAAAAAAATCAGTTATTCACACCGCTGTAATTTCATTTAGTTCTGAAAACGGTTAATTTCGTAGTCATTTTTATCTCTTGCAGGAGTGAGTTTCCTATTCTAGCTTCAGTGCAATGTAGCTATCCTTGAGGATGTGGTCACAGAGACAACTGTACTTACAGTAGGGGCAATCCAATGGAAGGCTTTACAAATCTAAGAGAGACATTGACCTGAACAGGCTGCTTAATAGGAAGTCAGGGCAGAGTGAAGCATTCAGCTGATGGGTTTGCTGTTAGATGGGTTACTAATAGATGGATTGAACCCTTAACTGCTACTTAGTTCCCACACCCAGGACGTTTAGCTAAGACTCTTGCTAAGTTTACCGTAGTTTCCTAGGTTATAAAAGCAGAAGGAGGTATTGTGATCATCTAGTCTGACCTCCTCCATAATATGGGCCAGAGGACTTCCTGGTTTACTTTCAGTTTGAACTACAGTGTTTAGAAAAACATAACCATAGAATATCAGAGTTGGAAGGGACCTCAGGAGGTCATCTAGTCCAGCCCCCTGCTCAAAGCAGGACCAATCCCCAACTAAATCATCCCAGCCAGGGCTTTGTCAAGCCTGACCTTAAAATCCTCTAAGGAAGGAGATTCCACCACCTCCCTAGGTAACCCATTCCAGTGCTTCACCACCCTCCTAGTGAAAAAGTTTTTCCTAATATCCAAACTAAACCTCCCCCACTGCAACTTGAGACCATTACTCCTTGTTATGTCACCTGGTACCACTGAGAACAGTCTAGATCCATCCTCTTTGGAACCCCCTTTCAGGTATTTTAAAGCATCTATCAATCCCCCCTCATTCTTCTCTTCTGCAGACTAAATAATCCCAGTCCCCTCAGCCTCTCCTCATAAATCATGTGCTCCAGCCCCCAATCATTTTTGTTGCCCTCTACCGGACTCTTTCCAATTTTTCCACATCCTTCTTGTAATGTGGGCCCCAAAACTGGACACAGTACTCCAGATGAGGCCTCCTCAATGCCGAATAGAAGGGCATGATCACGTCCCTCCATCTGCTGGCAGTGCTCCTACTTATACAGCCCAAAATGCCGTTAGCCTTCTTGGCAACAAGGAACAGAGAGTCCTGTGGCACCTTTAAGACTAAGAGATGTATTGGAGCACAAGCTTTCGTGGGTGAATGCCCACTTCGTCGGATGCATGTCATCCGACGAAGTGGACATTCACCCACGAAAGCTTATGCTCCAACACATCTCTTAGTCTTAAAGGTGCCACAGGACTCTCTGTTGCTTTTTACAGATCCAGACTAACACGGCTACCCCTCTGATACTTGGCAACAAGGGCGCACTGTTGGCTCATATCCAGCTTCTCGTCCACGGTAACCCCTAGGTCCTTTTCTGCAGAACTGCTGCCTAGCCACTCGGTCCCTAGTCTGTAGCAGTGCATGGGATTCTTCCGTCCTAAGTGCAGGACTCTGCACTTGTCCTTGTTGAACCTCATCAGATTTTTTTGTCCCAATCCTCTAATTTGTCTAGGTCCCTCTGTATCCTATCCCTACCCTACAGTGTATCTACCACTCCTCCCAGTTTAGTGTCATCTGCCAACTTGCTGAGGGTGCAATCCATGCCATCCTCCAGATCATTAATGAAGATATTGAACAAAACCAGCCCCAGGACTGACCTTTGGGGCACTTTGCTTGATACCAGGTGCCAACTAGACATGGAGCCATTGATCATTACCCATTGAGCCCGATGATCTAGTCAGCTTTCTAGCCACTTATATAATCTTGATTTTAAAATGTCCTGTGAAGGATAATCCACCACAAACCTTGGTAAGTAGTATAATAGTAAAAAAGAAAAGGAGGAAAAACTGCTTAAACTCTGTGGTAAACAATGTTCATCTTTATTCCTCGTTAATCAGATTCAGTGTTTAAACTGCCACCAGCCCCCATAGCATGTTTCTAATGACTATTACTTTAGACTACATACCCTGCTGTTTTCTGTAGCCAAAATATCTCTCCTAAAATCCATCACCACTAGCAGATATGCAGGCACCATTAATGACATAGCTTCAGGCTGAGAGAAGTGGGGTGGAGGGAAAGGAGGAAAGCAGGTAACTCCTTCAGTAGAGTGATAAAATTCTGAAATCATGCTTCACCTGACTACACAAATACTACTAGGAATATTTTTAATGGTTTTAAACAAGGCAACAATCCAGAAAAGGATCACAACACATTGTGCTGCCCTAGGCAGCTCTATAAACCAGTACACAACCTTCAGAAAAGAAAATTCAGTCCAATAGAGCTGTCACTATAGAGAATTCGCCATGTGAATGAAAGAATTCCACTATACATTATTACATACGTTCTGCTTGTTACTTTGACTCATGTTGAGCTGTAGGTCTCACTAAACTTATCCAGCAAATGCACTTCTCCCTAATGATTCACATCGGTACATGCTTAAACATTTGCACAGCTAATAGCATAGAAAATAAGCAGACAGTATGTGCACAAGTGCATGCTGGAATGAATACATTATGTGAGTTAGAAAGGGAATATATGTGCACAAATTAAAGTGTCAGTCAACAGACACACGTCTCTGTGTGGAGACAGACATGCCTTAAAGAACTGGTGCCAACAGGGTGCAAAATTTCACATAGCGCCAGGGGAATGTGGTGCTCTCCAAAATATTTTTAAAATAAAAATTTGTTTTTGGAGGGTATATCAATTGATCTTTTGGCATGGAGGAGAGCAAGGTTCATTATTTCACAGTCACAGTCCTCTGCTTTCTAGGTACACAGACCCAGAGGATGGGGATAACATTCGTTACTCATCAGCAACTTCTTTAGATGACTGAAAGGTGGATTAGCAGCCTCTTCCAGTCCCCTGCTTAGAAGTATGGTGGACCAGGACATGAGCTCATCTTATGAGGAAAGGGAGCAGAGTATAGCAGTGAGGTCATCAGAACTTGGAGGCCTCTGGAGAGATGGGGACAACTTTAACTAGATAGGGACAGAAGCAGAGTGGATTAATTCACTAGCATTCCAGTTCAGAACTGCTGTGTCTTGGGTCACAAATTAAGTGATTTTGGTATCCTTAGCAATGATTTCCCAATGTTACCAAAACAGCACAAAAACTGAAACAAATGGCAGTCTCTGTACAAACAATAGAAGGGGCAATGCAGATCAGGACTATTATGCTTTAACAGGGCTGTATGCAGAAGCTCCGCTTCCCATGGCAAGCTGAGAGGTACATTCTAAGTAGGAGTCTGCTGTGAACTCCACAGTCCCAGTGAAGCACTATCTAGTAGCTTGCCATCTCCAGCACTTGACAATCTCAGTAACTTTTCCAGCTGTAATCCCAGGAGAGCCATGTGGCCTATAGTGGTGAGGGGACTTGCTGAGACACTCTGCAATCTTTGATGAACTCTTGAAGGTAACCTGCAGTCCTAAGAATATTCTTGGAAACAGTTGGTAGCTCAAGATGCTTTCTATAAAATACCATGTAGCTGTAAGGGGGTGTGGTGGTTTGAAATGACGCAGTCTGTAAATCCCAAGAGAGTGTCACTTGAAGCAATGGAGCAGTCTGCAGTCTTGGAAGGGGAAGGAAAAATAGAAATCTGTTTTAAAATTAAGCTGTTTAAGAAAGGCTCCTTTAGATGATCTGAAGACTTGGAAATGGTTCCTGCTGTTGTCCTGACAGGCCTCTATAGACCCATGGAGGATATTATGCAGTGGTTTGGTGCAACAGTAGGCACCATGCAGAAAGCCACTCCCTTCTCTCCCCACCCAGGAAATAGCACAAAGATAACCCTAACGCATGAGCCACATCATCACTATGACATGACCGTCTTTGTTGAAACTTTAAGTAAAAGGCTGCTATGCATATTCGTCTGGGCTGCAAAACTGGGAGTCATGACTACTGTGTTCTGTTCCCAGCTTTGCTAATGATTCTCTGCACAGCTTTTAGCAACACCCTTAGGCCCAAATTTCATGAATGGCCTGTAATTTTGGTGGCCAACTTTAGGCACCTGTGGACTGATGTTCACAGGTACTGAGCACCCAAAAATCCAGCTCTACTCACTGGCAGCTGTGGATGCTCAGTAACTCTGAATGTTGGGTCCCTAAAAACTGAAGCACCAAAACAGAAGCTACTTGCAAATTTCAATCTGTAACCAAATTGTGCTTCAATATCTCCACCTATAAAATGTGGATCACAAAACTAATAGCCCTTTTTGAAATCATGGAGCTTCCTCAAAAATGCAGTGTTTCCTAAGACATTTAACATTAGTGAAAACTTAGATTTTTTCCTCAATGATCTTAATGTCAGTGAACATTTCAAGTCAGGTGTGCATGATGCTGCAACAGTTTGGGGAATAAATCTGCATCAATTTATATATTCCTTTTTGTGTTATGAATGGCATTTATGCTGGTAATAGTCACTGTGAATTAGACCAGCCATTTGGTAACAGAAACCTTGCATGACCCTTCTATGTTTGGAAAGGTATGATAAGCATCAAGGGGCCCTCAACAACTGAATAGTTCTGTCATGAGGGGAAAAAAAACAAACAGTGTGGTTGCTACTGGCAGAAATATTAACTTTTAATGACTCTTTGTCCAGCAATCCCACAGGGGAATGAAAACCCCAGCAGAAGGAGACACTGAAAGGGTGTTTGACCTTTCTTTTTTAAAGGTGACAATCTCTCTAAGTAAGAAGCAACAGAGGGTCCTGTGGCACCTTTAAGACTAACAGAAGTATTGGGAGCATAAGCTTTCGTGGGTAAGAATCTCACTTCTTCAGATGCAACCCACGAAAGCTTATGCTCCCAATACTTCTGTTAGTCTTAAAGGTGCCACAGGACCCTCTGTTGCTTTTTACAGATTCAGACTAACACGGCTACCCCTCTGATACTCTCTAAGTAAGGGTTCCAGTCCATTGCAAGAAACAGAAGACATCACTGGCAGTTTGGGGCAGGAAGTGCGTTGCCTTCTCTCAAAGACAATGACCAAAATCCAAGGACTCTAAAGACTGGTGAGGACTCAAGAGGTGGGAGATTGTGTTCAGGCATTTATTGTTTTGCGTAGATCTGTAATTTTCCTGTGCTATGTGTGTGCGCGGACATGCATGTTTGAGAAGTTCCTTTACAAAGCTTGTGTGTTCCTTATTTAACCTGCCACATGTCCCCAGGGATGGAGCCCTGAGGGAGTGTGCATAAGTGACTGGGGAACTTGGTAAGTTCAGGGTCACAGTCCAGTTGAACTGGGAGTCCTACGTTCTAAGGAAGGGGGCCAGAGAGAGAGAGAGAGGCTGCACCCCACAACTGTGTCTTGGAGACCCAGAGACTGAATACCCAGACTCAGCTCGCTTAAAAGCAGGTGGGACTAGAGTTGAGCAAAAAATTTTGGACACATAGTTTATTTGTGAATAAATGCAGTTTCAGGTTGACAGAAAGTATTTGTGAATTTTGGTCTAATTTAGTGACTAGTTTCACCCAGAAAAATTGCTTGTTTTTTTAGAGTCAAAATGTTTCATTTCAACATTTTCATAAACAAAACATTTTGCTTGTTTGTTTCAAAACAATGTTTCATATAAAAATTTAGCTGGATTTTTTAAAAACAAAAAGGGTAAGACACCCATAAATGAAATGGAATGATAAAAAAATAAAATTTGTTTTGGGATCACAAAAAATATTTTTTGACTGTTTGTTTCAGCCACCTAATAAAAAATTAGTTAGTCCCTTGGATCTGTGAGACCCAAAAGTTGGGTCCAAATAACACAGCCAAGTGGACAGTCCACTGGCAGGGAAAGGAGAGGAATTCAGCTAGGGCTGTAACAGATACAGTAACTCCTCGCTTAATGTTGTACTTATGTTCCTGAAAAATGCTACTTTAAGCGAAATGATGTTAAGTGAATCCAATCTCCCCATAAGAATTAGTTTCCAGGGAAATATTTTTCACCAGACTATATATATATATATAGTATTAAATTGTTTAAAACTTATAGTGTGTGTGTGTGTGTACACACACACACTATAAGTTTCAAACAATTTAATACTGTTGTGACAAGATGGCCGATGTAGTATGGTAAGTCCTGTGCTTTTCTGTGGCGGGGGGCTAAGATGCCACCTCTTGCCCCTGCTCTTGGGGCACCAAGGGCCCCGCTAGCGGCCCGGGAAGGTGGTAAAGGAGGGAAGCAGGGGAGGGGTTTGGGTTTCCTCCTTACTCTGAGTCCCAGCCCCTCTCAACCCCTGCAGGTTCTTACCCTCTTCCCCCTTTGGTGGGGTACCTTCGGTCCTTAAATGCTGGTTGAGGGTCTCCCTTACTCCGGTTTTCTGATCTTTCAAGTCTCACAGCACACCTCCAAACTCCAGTCCTCTCTCCTTCCTCCTTGACTACCTGAAGCAGGGGGGTTTATTAGGTTGCTAACAGGGCCTTAATTGACTACAGGTGCTCCAATTAACCTGTAACAACCCTCCCTAGTCTACAGGGAACCACGCCTTAATTAGTCTAGGGCTTATATACTTCCCCTTTACCACTGCTCCCTAACCCTCCTGTATCACTCTGTACACAGCAATGATGATTGTGAAGATTGGTTGAGGTGGTGGAGTCAGAGGGTGGAATATTTCCCAGGGAATGCCTTACTGCTAAATGATGAACTAGCACTCGGCTGAGCCCTCAAGGATTAACACATTGTTGTTAATGTAGCCTCACTCTACAAGGCAGCAGGAATGGAGGGAGGGGAGACAGCATGGCAGAGAGAGACATAGACATACACTCTGTGTGCGTGTGTGTGTGTGTGTGTGTGACAGAGAGAGAGAGAGAGAGACGTGCATTGCCCCTTTAAGTACGCTGACCCCACTCTAAGTACATTGCCTTTTTAAGTAGATCAGCAAGTTGAGACAGAAGCTGCTGCCAGCAAGCTCCCTCCATCCTGAGCCCTGTTATGTGTCCCCCCCTCAGGGCCGGCTCTAGCATTTTTGCTGCCCCAAGCAGCAAAAAAAAAAAAGTGTGATTGGTGGCAGCTGTACCGCTGCTTCATTCTACCGCGGCAATTTGGTGGCAGGTCCTTCGCTCCGAAAGGGAGTGACAGCCCCGCCATCGAATTCCCGCCGAACGGCCGGACGTGCTGCACCCCTCTTCATTGGCCACCCCAGGCACCTGCTTGCTACGCTGGTGCCTGGAGCCAGTCCTGCCCTCCCTGCTCTGTGGAGTTGGTCCGATGGGGTAAAGGCACGGGGTGGGGGAAACACCCTGACATTAGCACCCCTCTTTCCCCTCCCAGCCTTGCACAGCAAGCAGGAGGCTCCCAGGAGCAGCTCCAATGCAGAGGGCAGGAACAGCACATGGCACTGGGGGGAGGGACAACTGAACTGCCCAGCAATTGATAGCCTGCTGAGCGGCTGCCGCACAGGGAACCTAGGGGAGCGGGGAGCTGATAGGGGGGCTGCTGGTCCACCCTGGTTCCGAGCCCCCACCAGCTAGCTGCAACGGGCTGCTCTTTCTGCAAGCAGCGGACAAAGCAGGCAGCTGCCAACCAAACAACGTTATAAGGGAGCATTATGCAACTTTAAACGAGCATGCTCCCTAACTGATCAGCAACGAAACAACGTTAACCGGGACGACTTTAAGTGAGGAGTCACTGTACATGGTTGAACTTTGAGAGTTGTTGCTAGGAATTCATCATGTGATTGAAGTCACACGATATTTTTCACGCTCACTCAGCCAAAGTGATCAAGGAGGTCAGCAGAAGCCTTTTTTTTATTATTTTTATTTTAAATTCTGGCCTATGAGAGAGTGAGGAAATATGCTCCCAAAAGTAGCCAGTGAGAGGCAGGTCTGCCATTCACCATACCAACCAGATGGGGTTAGCAGCCTTGTGGGACCTCCCCCTAGAACAACGATACCACATAGGGATAGATGGCGGGAATGTTAGAGAATCAGATGTGTCACAGGGCCTGTTTGTGATGCTTCGCTGGGTTGTGAGGCACCTCACCATCACCTGCCCTTAGAGTGGGGAAGTCTTGTCTGTGCCTGCCGTGGATTCGCTCCCTGAAATCACCAGCCTCTGGCAACACAAGCACTTCCTTCCAGGCCACTGCAGGACTTTCTCTCTATACAGCCAGCAATAGCACACACCAACTCCTGAGTCCTCTGAGCGTTCCCTTTAGCATCCAGCCCTAATCCACTGAACTCTCACAGAATTACCAGACCTGCTGCTCTAGAAGGAACAATACTCTGCAGCTTAGTACACAAATCTGCTGAACACACAGCATGTAGATATATTTTCAGCTTAATTTGTTTGAGACCCCTTCTCATAAGATCAAGCCCACTGACAGCTTGTCCACACAGACTGAAGGAATACCTAGGGGTTCATCTGTACCCCAGACACAGTTTCAACAGTTCATTGCATTACCCATAAACAGATTAATTCCTGCAGTTTACCTCTTCCTGTTAATTTCCTCTCGTTGAAGATTTCGCAATCCTTCAATAGCATTAGGCTCAGACTTATGAGTGAACCATACAATACTTAATTTACATGTAAACAGACAGATAGCTAAACATTTCTTGCCTAAAAGAAAAATTGCTTTCCATCTTTCCTGATGTTCAGTCCCTAGACATCCGCGTGAAGAACATAATTTTCAGTGTATATAAAGAACTCTTTACACAACATCCATACATGTGTTTTGCAATAGTACTGATCACCAGTGTGATTCAGGCTTTCATTGGTGACCTTATGACACTCTTTAATGAACTAGAATGTAAATACCAGACCCGGCAGATTCCTGTAACCTTTATGCACTCTGCCTGTTGGCATCAAGAGATCTCTGGGTCACAGGCAATATCACAAGGGACAGACGGGGTGTGGGGGGGCGATTGGGGAAGAGAGTCTGTAACAGGGCCTGTTGACAAATGGGACTGTGTGGGAATGGCAGGGTCATGGGGCCCAGTAGGATTCTATATGTTTGGATGCCTATTTGAACTCTGTTTAGGTTCTGCCAGTATAAATTTTCCAACATTGAGGCTGTGTTGCCATGTGGTTTTATGTTGGTTTTGAGTGCTGATGCTGGCTCATTTGTTTGCTTATCGACAAAACTCTGTTTCATTGGAAAATTTCCTACCAGTTCTAGGCCTCACTCCTACAACCATCTGCAGAATGGGGACAGTGTGCTGGTGGAAGAAGGCTATATGTCAGGAAGCTCTGTGAGTCTGTCTGTTTCCTGGTTACTTCCCAAACAAGTGTGGCTCCTATACCACACTTTACTCTGGGCATGCCTGTCAGGCAAGCTCTAAGCTGTAATGAGGGCTTTCAAGTGAAGTTTTGTTGTGTGGCTCACAATGTTTTTATATGTATAGTGGTCCCACTTGAAAAGTTCCTCATTTTCAACATAGGGAATGTCTCTCAAACTTTCTAAATCGAGAAAATACTATTAGTGCAGCAAAATGACTATGTGGAGGCACTGTATTACTATATTATTATATATGTAACATTTCTACTGAGGGAGGAAGGGAGCACTGGATCTGGAAGTGTGTTACACACATGTTTTATTATGTACCCCTATGTAGTTCTGCTAGAATAATGCTGGGGTTTGCATTCTTTTTTTTTTATTGCCCCTGTGGTCTTCAAAGCAGAAGAAAATGTACTTAAAATTGAAAAAGGAAAATGTTACTTTAATTTCGAAGTCAGGGTTGTACAGAGGAACCTTGGGAAATGTAAAATTACATCTCTGATGCTGGTGCCAGCACTTCAAGATAAAGAATCCCTTACTATTCCGCAGATTTAGTACTTACCCACCTCACAGGAGTTTGGGGGCTGCTTTAAATAATGTTAGGAAAGCTTGTTACATTCCTACAATGAAAGCTGCAATACATTTTAAAACATTTCTATTGGGCTATATCTTGAGATTTTTTTCAGGCAAATTCCCAATAAAGTCCAATATGAGACTTCCCTGAATAAGGACTGAGCACAACCATTTATACATAGATATGGCTGTAACAGATATGACAATTTCCTGTAATATCCTTGGGAGACCTTATTTAATTATGTTTACGTATCTTTGGGATCCATTTTATGAAATGAATGGCTCAGGTATTATTGTGGGGCAGGATTGTATGTAACTTCTCAGCGATGAAGATGTGACAGATGTGAGACCTAAGAGTTGAAAGGACTATATTGAAAAATGTTCCAGACAAGAATGGACTCTTGGAACAAAATGTGGTAAATGGTTTTCCTGGGAAATGTTTGAGGGAAAGTGAATACAAATGCCCCACCACCAGTTATGCAAAAACAGCCTTCTGAAGGCACGCCCTGAGGAGTGAGCCATTGTCTGCTGATCACCTGTTACACGAGGCCAAGATCAAAGGGCCAAGTTGTATAAAGGAAAGCCTGAACTATTCATGGGTGTGCTTGTAAGGTTGTTATGAACTTGTAACCACAGAAAAAAGACCAGTTCTGGGTTTTGAAGGGCTGACAACTACCAAAACCTGAGGCTGGACTTAGGGTGACCTCTGGTAAATGTTTTAGCATGAATGTAGGTCTTTTTGTTATTTTTAATGTTTTCTCTGCACTGCTTTCACATTAAGAATAAAGGTGCTTGCATATAAAGAGCTGTGTGGTAACTTATAATTGTGAGCCATGACACTGTGACATAGTCATCAAAGAGAAAGCAAAGTGCAGATGCTGGACTGATTAGGCAATCTGGCTTTGTGGAGATATCATAGTGTACACTGGAAACTGTGCAGTCTAGAAGACTCCCAGTCTGGAGTCTGCCCAAGAGAGGTGATTGCTGAGGAGCTGGGAGCCAAAAGTAGGTGTCCTCAAGGGTTCACAGAGGGAGAATACAGGGGCAGTTGCCCTGAACTGTAACTAAATGACTTGTCAATTTTACAAATTATTGTATCTATGCAGGGCCGCCCAGAGGATTCAGGGGGCCTGGGGTCTTCGGTGGCGGGGGCCCCCAGCCGCCGAATTGCTGCCGAAGACCCGGTGCTTCAGCAGCGGGTCCCGGGGCAGAAGGACCCCCCGCTGCCAAATTGCTGCCGAACACCTGCAGCGGAAGACCCGTGAGAGTTTTCCGGGGCCCCCGGAGCAAGTGAAGGACCCCGCTCCGGGGGCCCCGAAAAACTCCTGTTGGGGCCCCTGCGGGGCCCAGGGCCTGGGGCAAATTGCCCTACTTGCCACCCCCCAGGCGGCCCTGTACCTATGTTTTGACAAACTAAACTAAATCTGAAACTTTTAAGTATAACTACAGAACAGGTTAACCTCTTAACATGTCACATCTAGGTTAAATTGGGTGTGGTTTAAACTAGTCTCTAAAAATCTACCAGAACAGATGTTTAGAATGGAAACATCACAACTAACCCTGAGTTACTGAATGCAACTGAAATAGAAGAAAAACAGCACAGCTCCATTGCTATACAGAACACCTCCCACTAGTAAGCACCTTTACTATCACTGGCATTTAGCTCAACATCTTTCTGCGAATGCAACCTCCCTTATCTCCGCCTCTGCCTCCCACCAGCTGTATGAACTAACATGCTCACTGTCCTCTACATTTTCTCTCATTATTGACTCCTATTTTCAAAGGAACAGTCAAAATTATCTAAAGCTTTCTTGTAAAGCATGTGAATCATTCCACCTACTCAGCAAGAAAGCATTTGGTGGAAAATCCAGATAATGACAGACAGCACTACAGCTTGACAACTGGTTAGTAGTAAACCTGTTCCTTCAGTTAATAATAGTAACAACATATCCTATTCATGTGATTTTTCATATCTAGAAAAATCACAGCTAATGATGATCAGTATTATCCTCTATCATTGCAAGTACTACATACATTTTCAGAGCCACTATTGCAAAGTCTCATTTATGTCCTTTGATGTTTCACTGAGGACTACTTTTGAATCCTTTGATACAGTAGATTACACTCTCTCTCTCTCTGTTTCATTTTCTGTAGTACAAGAATGCTGTCTGATGGCTATGTGGAAGAGAATTAATTTAGTTGCCATGAGGCCTGCTGGAGCAGCTGTGTCCTGGGTCTTAAAAGACTGAACCGGTTCTTTAACTTTGATGATTGCATCGAACCAACCAAATAAACAAAAAATCCATTTAGCTCTTTGGAGAGTGAAGAGTTGTGTAAAACAATGAACTATGCAGAGGAATGGAATGGCAAGTGACCAGAGAGTGACTTTTAGTGTATTTTATATAGTTTTACTGAGTTTCTCTAGGGGGTATATGATTTACTTTGAGGTGTTGTTTCATGTTAATAAATGGCTAAAGTATCAGAGATATACTAGCAGAATTGGCAAAGGAAATAAATTCACTTAGTGATAACTGAGCCGAATTTCTCTAGCCTGTTCCCATAAACATTGATTTTGTAAGTTGGGTACAGTGTATCTATGATATTTTAAAAAATAAAATGGTTACTTGATGTTTAAGTTGACTCTGGGCATCTGATCTGGACTCAAGAGCGTTTTCTGCAATTTTAGTCAATGCCAGCAGTGGTGTTGAGACTTGTCTTTATTTTAAGAAAAAAAAGTTTTGGTGCGACTTTGAAGGATACAGGCATTTAAAATGAAGGCAAATACTACACCTCTACCCCAATATAACGCGACCTGATATAACACGAATTCGCATATAACGCGGTAAAGTAGCGCTCCGGGAGGGGACGGGGCTACGCACTCCGGCGGATCAAAGCAAGTTCGATATAACGCAGTTTCACCTATAATGCGGTAAGATGTTTTGGTTCCTGAGGACAGCGTTATATCGGGGTAGAGGCGTATTTATTATTTTAGATCAAGTAGGTAAAAAGCTCATGCACCACAAATCTGACTTTTATGTCTGTTTCTTTCACATCTTATCATCCTGTTATTTTCTGGCAGATTTCCCTCACAGAATATTTCATTAAGTTAGATGTAGCATGCAAGCTCCCATTAAATAGGATCCCTTAAATTCTTTACTGCTTGGAATCTAAACGGATGACTTGATTTGGGAGAGTGTGGGGTAAACAACAAGAAATATATTCAAGTTATTAGTATAAATTGAATGAGGAGAGTGAAACTGACTGCTTTTATGTTAGCAAAGTTTTCCTTCTGCACACATCTCTATGGGAATTATGTGGCTGATCTGTCAATATCAATGGTCTGTGACACTTTCATAGTGTTGTGTATTTCTGTGATACAGAAACCAGTGTATAAATGATTAGTTGGTACCTGTTCTTCTCTGAGTGATAGTAGGCCAGAAATTTATGGTAGGGGTATTTCTCAGCAGCTCTACATTACACAGTGCATGGGTTGTTCAGGCCTGGGGAGCTGCAACCATTCCCTCCGGTCTCCTCTCCTTTACTGTATCCATGCAAAGCTTGGGCAGAGTGGAAAATCTAGCCCTTTGTGTATAACACTTGTAGCCCTACCATCCTTATTGGCGTCAACAGGAGTCAGCGGGAGTTTCGCTAAAGATTTCAGTGGCACGGGGTGTTCAGTCCCAATCACTTGTGCCTATGGTGGGGTTCTTGCACCTTCCTCTCAAGCATCTGGTGCTGGCTACTGTCAGAAACAGAATACTGGACAAGATGGACCACAGATCTGATCCCATGTTCCTATCAAACCAGCATTCCTTTAAGTCTGCCTCATATCTTCAATAGCTGAGCACTGGACAAACTTTCTCCTGCCACTACAAAAATGCTCACTACATTTGCCACCGCTTGAAGCCACTGAGTCTCCTTATCCCACTGCAACCATGAGGAAATACTCTGCCTGTAAAGAGACAATGAAACCTACTATTGCCACAATGGGGCGAGGAGAGAGAAAGCCCCTTCTGAGAAAACATCTGCCATAGCAGGCCTTAGGGAGAAGAGGAGAGGAGAGGAGAGGGAAGTAAACCCATCACGGTGAGAGGACAGAAAATGTGCTAGTGGAAAACCCCGGAGCATTCCTGAACAGTTTGCATTTTTTTCTCCAAATTGCCTGCATTTTAAGAAGATTTTTTCTGCACGTTAAGTAAAGCCATATTCATAAATACTATAGGTAATGTTCTTTGTGCAAAGTGAGGCAACGTTTGTTATGGCTTAGCAGCCCTTGGGAAATGATGACATGCTTCAAGAAAACACCCTCAGAGGATTCATATGTTTTCTCAAGCAGTTTCCTTAAAGGGTTGAAGCAGCATTTCAGAAGCTTATAGCGTAACAGAAAAAACAACAAAAGGATTTCAACACTAATAGATCTGGCAACATGGCAACTAATATAAACATCACCCTTTTTTTTCTGAATATTATCCCATAGTCATTCACGATGCCATTCTTATCAGTCTGTCAGTATTTCCATTGTAAACCAGAATTTTCAGTGGTTTAAAATAGTCATAACATGGGCTCTTGAGATAAATCTTAGACGTTTCAGTTCAAATGCTAATCTTTGTTGCAATTTTACAAAAATCCATTTAGATTTTGTTAAATTGTAAAAATTAGTTTAACATAAACCGAAGCTTTTTTTAACTCATAAATACCATTTTTATTCCATCATGGTGGGGAGAGATTAAGTGAACTTTTTAGTGCTTGTGAAAGGTGTTGGCTCTGTAACCCTGGAGAATGTAAAACTGTCCCTACTAGGCCCTGCCTGATGTTCCCCAATCATGACTTGGAGGGTAAAAGGGCTATTCAGTCTGCATTCTTTTTCTATGTCCATAACTGCCTAATGGGTAAATTATGTATTAAATGGATTTGTTGAATGTTATATCAGCTACAGAGAAGGTTAAAAAAATGTTCATATGGTCAAATACTGCAGTGTTTACTCAGTCAAAATTCATATGGACATTGATGGGAAAGATTTCCAATGGAAAAGACTGAATGAAAAATGCAAGACTTTGACTTACAGGGATTTTTAATATGTATGGGAAACTTCTAAATATATATTTACACAAAAGATCACAGCATTGTCTTTTGGGTAAATAATAGTTAATTATACTACTCTGGGAAACTCATTCCAGTCTATCACATACTGCACTGTAGATCATATGCATCTTAAAATACTGTCCAAACACTTATTAGACCACAATGTCTCAGGGAGGAAAGAATATTAATTTTTAACAATTGGCCTGTGTCCAGTACCTTCATTTGAAAAGCCTGGTGGATTTGGCGGGCAAAGTGCAGGGATGGTGCTGTGTCCCACAGGAACCACAACAGTGCACAAGTTGTTGCAGAGTCCTTCCTCTTGAGAGCTAATCTTAGCAGCCATGTTTAAAGTTTAAAACTTCGTTGTAATCTTTAAAATGTCTGAGACACAAGTCACGTTGCCAGCTACACAAGTCAAAGAGATTCTTAACAAAGGCTTTGATCCCTAAACCTTTTAGGATCCATTAACCATTACCCATGAGGCAGGCCTACTCAGGGAGAACAGGGGTTTAAAAAGCCAGATCCTAAGGCCTGGTCCACACTAACCCCCCACTTCGAACTAAGGTACGCAAATTCAGCTACGTTATTAACGTAGCTGAATTCAAAGTACATTAGTTCAAACTTACCGCGGGTCCAGACGCGGCAGGCAGGCTCCCCCGTTGATGCCGCGTACTCCTCTCGCTGAGCTCGAGTACCGGCGTCAACGGCGAGCACTTCCAGGATCGATCCCAGAAGATCGATTGCTTACCGCCGGACCCAGAGGTAAGTGTAGACCTACCCTAAGTGACCAGAGGAGCTAGCAACCAGGAGCAGTGAACAAGGAGTCTTGAGAGGGAGTTCTCCAGGTGAAGGAGGAGTAACAAGATTACCCTGGGGGCAAGTTTGTTGTCTCTTTATTTGTTTGTTGTGTGGTTGCTGCTTAACTGAGGTCTGTTTGGGGGGCCATGTGCTAAGCCTAGTGGCCTGCTAGGCAAGGCTGAGAGCTTTTTACTGAGGCATTGATCCCTAATCCCTTTAGGATCCATTAACTGTTAAACTGGAGGGCAGGACCAATCAGGGAAAACCGGGGTTTAAAAAACCAGCTCTTACACTACCAGAGGAACTAGCGAAAAGGAGCAGCTAACTGGGGAGTTTTACAAGGGAGTTTAGAGGGGGAGCCTTAGAGCCAAGTATACCTGATTAGTGGAAAGTGCAAGTTCATGCACTTAAGGACTAGAAACAAGAATTTTTGCTACAAGCTGGGAACTTATCAGTTGGAAGAGACAGAGGAGGAGAAAGACCTGGGTATACTGGTTGATCACAGGATGTCAATGTGATGCTAAAGGTTAATGCAGTCCTGGGATGCATATGGTGAGATATTTCCAGTAGAGCTAGGAAAGTGTTAGTGCCATTATACAAGGCACTGGTGTGACCTCATCTGGAATACTGTGTGCAATTCTGGTCTCTCATGTTTAAGAAAGATGAATTCAAACTGGAACAGGTGCAGAGAAGGGCTATTAGTATGATCTGAGGAATGGAAAACCTACCTTATGAGAGTAGACTCAAAGAGTTTGGCTTGTTTAGCCTAACCAAAAGGGGAGATATGATTGCTTTCTATAAATATATCGGAGGGATAAATATGAGGGAGGGAGAGGAGTTATTTAAGTTAAGTGCCAATGTGGACACAAGAACAAATGGACACAAACTGGCCATCAACAAGTTTAGGCTTGAAATTAGATGAAGGTTTATAAACATAAGAGGAATGAAGTTCTGGAACAGTCTTCCAAGGGGAGTAGTGAGAGGAAAACACCTAACTGACTTCAAGACTGAGCTCGATAAGTTTATGGAGGGGATGATATGATGAAACTGCCTTCAATGGCATGTGGCCGATCTGGACTGCTAGTAGCAAAAATCCCCAAAGGCCAGTGACGAGACACAAATGGGGAGGGCTCGGAGTTACTACATAGAATTCTTTCCCAGGTGGCTGGCTGGTGAGCCTTGTCCACATGCTCAGGGTCTAACTAATCGCCATATTTGGGGTCAAGTGGGAATTTCCCCCTGGGTCAGATTGATAGAGATCCAAGGGGGGGGGGGGGTTTGCTTTCCGCTACAGCATGGGGCAAGGGTCATTTGCAGATTTAAATCCATAAATGGTGGATTCTCTGTAACTGGAATCTTTAAATCATGATTTGAGGACTTCAGTAACTCAGCCAGAGGTTCTGGTCTATTACAGGAATGGGTGGGTGAGATTCTCTGGCCTGCAATGTGCAGGCCAGACTAGATGATCATGATGGTCCCTTCCAGCCTTAAAGTCTATGACTCTATGTGATAGAGGTCTATAAAATCATGAATGGTGTGGAGAAAGTGAATAAGGAAGTTTAATTTGCACCTTCCCATAACACAAGAACCAGGGGTCACCCAAAAAAATTAATAGGCAGCAGGTTTAAAATAATCATAAGGAATTACTTCTTCACACTATGCACAATCAACCTGTGGAACTTGTTGCCAGGGGATGTTGTGGAGGCCAAAACTATAACTGGGTTCAAAAAAGATTTAGATAAGTTCAAGGAGGATATGTACATCAACGGCTATTAGCCAAGATGTCAGTGATGCAACTCCATGCTCTAGGTGTCCCTAGCCTCTGACTGCCAGAAGCTGGGACTGAATGACAGAGAATGGATCACTCAATAATTGCCCTGTTCTGCTCATTCCCTCTGAAGCACCTGGCATTGGCCACTGTTGGAAGACAGAATATTGGTCTAGATGGACCATTGGTCTGACCCAGTATGGCCATTTTTATTGCATTTTAAAACTAAAAAGTTTAAAATGAGGCTGCAAATCCAGGATGACGGCCACAGTCAACTTCTGAGTCTTTCGTGCCCTACCAAGCTAGATTTTAGGGACCCAATCACTCTTGCACTTTTAAAGTGGCCACACAGTATATTTTTGTATGTATGGGTTTTTCAGATAAAATCAAAGACTGCCGAACACTTCTGCAATTTACCCCAAGAGGTCCTCCTCTGTTTAAATGGGTTCAGCTACCATCTTTAAGATGATGATTCATACTACACACCTCACCTGTCTCTTGCTACCCAATCTGGATTGCTCACCCCGACTCCGAATCTACACTACTAAAACCAAGGTCCTTATTTATTCCATCCACACACAGAGTCATCCTTATCTTTTAATTTTCTGGCTTTTATTCATTCATTTTGTGTTTTCTGTAGTATTATTTAAACACTTTTTTTTTCTTGATTTAATGCTTATTTTGCTTCTGCTTCCCCCATTTTTACTCTTTCATCAGAATAACTTTAGTTATGTTTGGAAATTCAGTTCTATGAAAGGAGGAAACCAAATTCATTTTGGTTCTTCTTGGGGCTAGTAAGAATTTCCAAAACATTTGCTGTGCACACAGTAGTCATATGCTACTGCTTCTGTTTTCTTGAATGCTGAAGTTGAGTGACTTTGACCAACTGTTCATCAGTTATAAACCTTTTTATGTTAGGTCAATGGTTTGTCAACAGCTGCTCCACTGTAAAAGTTTCCATTTATTGGGGAGTATAAGGAGAAGAATTATAATAAAGAAGGTGGAAATTATACTCAGGTGCCTGAGAGCAGTTAAATGTGATGGTAAAAACACCAACAGAGTGTCCTAGAGAAGGAAAATGATTTTACCGCATGAATGCCTACCTCATTACACAGTGAAATATACCATCATGCATTTTGTGCCTTCATCATGTACTGTATGGGACAGCAAAACCCTGTGTTTCATATAACAGCTGTTACAATGAATCTATCAAGTACTGCATCTCCTCCTTTTTTTGTCTTTCTCTCTCTTTTTCAGGCACCAGCAAAACAGGGATGACTAATTCTGTTTTCTATCTTTTCCATTAGTTATTTATTTATGTCTGCTCTGGGGCTATAGAAGATGGTGGGAGATGTGGGAGTTCTTTTGCACATCAATGTTTCAAGATAGTACTAGTATAAATGGCAGTGATATAGCAAAGTATCTTCCCATAGGCACTAATTAAAAAGCAATAAGCTCACTTGAGAAGTGGTTGCTTCAGTACTCAATGCACTACAGTGTCTTTCCCCCTTCTTTCCCCTAAATAGTGCTACACATTAAAACATGAAACAAAATAAAGGCGGAAGAGGTGTAACTCATTGTCACAATCCAGAAAATAATTTCTCTGCTCCTGCTACCCAGCACACAGCATTGTACAACAAGCTATAGACTACAGCGAACATTTTCAAACTAATTAAGTAGCCTGAACTCCTGCAACTCCACTAGCCACAATGTCAGTCGTTGGTGCTCAGATCAAGCCACTGTAGCCCATAGAGTTAGTTTTAGCATTTATTGTATTTAGCAGTAACACAAGGAAACTACAGACCTGTATCTTGTAAGACACTGGCTTCAGCAGTTAGCATAAGGCTTGCAGTCTATGAACTTTGGCACAGATAAATGGCCTAACGGTCACCCCTAAATTTTGGGGAACTGGGAATAGAGGGCTTAAGGGGGAAGTCTGTCCGTCAAGACACTAGCCAACCACAGGAACATGAGCTAACACCATGTTTTGGGTATTTTAGGATAGAACATCTGCAGATGACTAACCACAAAGTGCCATGGCAACAAATTGATGTATATGATAATAAGTTGAGATCATTAATACACTAATCTACAGAAGAAGGGCACCCCTACATTAGTAAGGGTGAGGAAACACAAATAAGGAATTGGGGAGAAACCCCTACTAAATATGCATCAGGCATAGTGGCATCATTGTAACATATTAAAAAAGTTGAATCCCAGCCTGTGGGCAGGAGGGGAGAAAGATGTAACCCTTGGGAGGAGCCAGGATGATGGCCACTGGTTATGATGAGGAAGGTGATGGTATGAGGAAGAAAATGGCTAACATTTCAGGTTGTTCTCACGGGATGGTGTGTGTATATGGATGTTCAGATGTACATTCTGTATTATCTCTGTCTACCATGATGGGTTAGAGTGTTCATGACTTTGCTAAATGTATTAATAAACTATTATAAATAAAGAACAGTTCCTAAAGTGTGAGTGTTGCAACTGTGCACATTGTGGTTTCCAAGCAAACAGTAATTTTAATAATACTGGGCCTGATCTTGGCACAAGAACCTGTCAAACCTCAGAGTGATAACTGGAAATTCTTAAGTATCAATATAATTAAAACTTAATCCAGAGACCGGGCTACACCACCGAGTCTGGTGCCTAAATATGGATTTAGATGCCAAACTTTTGGCAGTCACATCTGAAAAATTTGTACTATAGGCATTAGGAAAATTGTTAGCTTCCATAAGAAAGCATCAAGCATTTGATACTATCAGAGACAGAATTTTGCACTAGATGGAGAAATCCTATGCTTAGGGCAAAATATCCCAGGCCTATTTGTCCTAAAGTGGGTTGCCAACCCCCTTGAAAAGGGTGGAATAAGAGGTTCTACATTTGGAGTCCAGGGGAACATTTTTTCTCTTTCTGGTAGGCTTAATGGCCTCCGCTTAAGGGTAGAAATACCTTGACTTCCTAGAACCACAAATTCAACTCCTTCCAGGGTCAGCTCAGGTCTCCATCTTCCAGTCAGAGACACACTGAGTTCAGTAAAGTGCATTTCACTAGACGAGCAGTTTTCAAATGAGACTAAAAATGAAAGCTCTGATTCCTCATTATGGACAACTGGATGTTAAAGAGAAGGGCTTTGTTTCTCCACCTCTGACTAAAGATTTCCCCTCCTAACCCTGTGCTGGATTTCAGTGGACACATTACTCATGCATGTATAAATTATAAAGCACTTTGGGATAAAAGGCACTATGTAAAGGTGCTATACTTATGATAATGAGTCACTGCTGCCTGGTGGGGAAAGAGTCTATTTACTACATAGAGCCTCTCCTTAAAAGAGAAATCACTGAAGCAATACCAGGGAAATAGAACTTTTCAAAGGATTTTATAGCTGGCCTGGTAATATAGCAGGTTCAGGAGCTGCTTGTCTGCTGAGGGCAGCATATGTTCTGGAGGTGATATACTTGGTCTTGGGGGAGGAGGATAGATGGTCCTGAAAATATCCTTAACAGATGCACATTAGAGAGAGATTTACAGCATCTTTGGAAGTTGTTTTACAGTTCATTCTTCAGCACAGAAGTTGTGGATAGTGCTGGCAGCAGTGACTGGAGGCAGGATACGCAGCTGTCACCACAAAGCTGGGATTGAGTTCTGCTCACCCCTCTAATCCTTAAGGTGAACTTCATTGGCAAGAACAGACTAGAGGGAGGAAATGAATGGCCAAGTTCAAATCCAGACAGGTGGCAACTTTAAATCTAGGAAGCTAAAATACCATTTCTGTAAATCTCATGGTATAACTAATGCCAGCTTTGTTTTTCTCATAAGGCTTTTTAAATTCCATCACTGTTATGGGTGCCTGAATTGCACATCTTAGAGTAAAATAAGCTGGTTAAGTTAACCAATGGAGCCTTATCTTTATCTGTTCCACATACTATTTTTCTTCTACAACACTCATAGCTGTAGTAAGTTTCCATTTGCTGCTTTCTTTGGCGATGGAAGTAGTGCTGCAGGAGGTGCTATTATTTTCTAAAACCTATTCCCAAAATTTCCACAAATCCAAGGTGGAAAGTCTATTTCACAAAGTTGAGGGAAGAGGGTTCCTTCACCCAGTATCATTTCCAATGATGAATAACTCAAGGTACTATAAAACCTCTGCAGATAAACTGTACTTGGAACCCATTTTCCTCTCACACCCGCAAAAAATTACTGAAGTAAATGGCTACAGAGTAAACTGCTTTCCCCTAGTATAAAATGTGTGTAATTAGAGGAGAATTAGATCCTATACCTTTCGTGACTATTATAAACCAAAATACACTTGTATTCTGTTTTTAAAGGGCTAAAATAATTACTAGTGTTAAATTTGTAATATCGGTAATATTACTGCAATATTCTTAATAGTTCATTGCTTCCACATTATCACTATTCCCCATGACCCTGTCCATGCAGAGATCCATGTAGGTATATCTCTGGGTTTGAAGGGAGCCCCCATGAAGTCAATGGGGTTTCATGTAGGCACAAGAATCAGACTGTGTGGATGCCATTGTACGGCCAGGATCCCAGGCTGTACAATAAGAAAATGTGAGAGTAAAAATTATTTGTACTACACTACTGTTTACACTAAGTAAAGAAAAATGCTCTCTTTTTAAACAAGTTAAGTAATTTGCTTTGATTTGTCTCTATTGAGGTCATTCTGAATGCATTCTAACTGAGCCCTTCAGAGTTAGAGAAACTCTATATATGCTTACATAAAAAAAATGTACAAGTGGGGCAGATATCACTTCCCCCGAAAAGGACCCTATGTACACATGAATCTCCCCTTCCTATGAAGAGAGGTTTTTACTGCCTCTTCCATGGCACTATCCCTTCCTTCCTGAAGACTGCATGGGGTGGGAGTAGGGGCAAGTTGGGTGCAGTGTAGCTGGTGTAGACACTCATCTCCTTCCTCTTCTGTTCACCTCAGACACAAACAATAAATCCATCCGAAAGGGTGGCAGAGGGCCATGAAACTTGCATAAACTTTCATAAATGAAACTTGCATAAATGGTCCTCTGCCTGCACTGGATCCTGCAAGATTTGCAACCATCTTGGAGAATCCATGGTTTCTACTTGTGGAACCCCTTGCTCATTTTAGGGGGGTGTCTACCTCTGCAAGAAATAGAACTCTATTTGGAGAAAACTTTGTGATTGTCATGGAATTTTCTCCATCCTCTATTCAGCCTACCAGTCCACTTCCTTCTTTTGGTTTGGGCATGTGAAGAGGTCAGCTCATCCCATATTTCTGGATGACAGGAGAAACATTCAAGAAAAAAAAAAGCACTGCATATGAGCTTCTCATATAACACTATTCTCTCTTGTGGCTACCTATTTTCTAACGATATCAAAATCAACAAAACTTACAAAATACACACACTCCATGTAACAAACAAGAGTGAATAAAATGAATCTCCAATCTCCTTGTTTCTTTTTATTTTACTTCTGGGGGATTTTTGTATCATTCCATTAGGTCTGGCAACCAGATGGTCAGCTAGAGAAAACAGTGACTAAGTGATAGACTTGCCACTTCAACAATCTGAAAATGAGCAGATCCATATGTTTTCCTCCCTACCCCTTTTTTGGGTCAAAAACTAGTCACTGTAACACTGCTAGCATTTTCTTTGCTCAAGATGTGGGATTTTGGGGTATATCTGTACACTTAGAAACTGAACACATAGGGGATCATTGAAATTCTAAACAATGTGGCGAGGTTAAAATAGTCCACCCCAATAGTTATATAATACAGTAGTAGCTAGTGCTCACTAGCAGGTATTGTACTGTAAATGATATCATTTAAGAATTTGTTGATCTACACTAAAATATGAAAATAGAGATGGCTGGGGCTAGTTAAAGTTATTTACTTAAAGCTGTTTCCATAACTACTTATAGTGATTGTGACAGATTCAGACCAGAAGAATATAAGAGAGTGGTCCTATTGGGTACTGGGAAGTGGGCGGGTGGAAGCCTGCCCACAGCAAAAGGCCCCTTCCCCAGCCTGGGGAGGGGCTACTAAGCCCAGACCTCAACTAAAGTCGTGGGACAACGAAAGAAAAAAAACAGGAAAGGTATGGGGGTCAAAGGGCCATAACTAGGGAAATGGAATGGAACACCGAGCAGAGAACCCCGAACAGCGCCCACTGCTCCTCAAAAGCATCCAAGGAGCCAGTGGACGCTGCCCAAAGGAACTCTGCCTGGATGCATGAATGGATGGAGGAACGAAAACAGGTCCC
This sequence comes from Trachemys scripta elegans, assembly GCF_013100865.1. Classification (NCBI taxonomy): domain Eukaryota; kingdom Metazoa; phylum Chordata; order Testudines; family Emydidae; genus Trachemys; species Trachemys scripta. The sequence goes on along the minus strand of NC_048300.1, from coordinate 85,691,959 downwards.
TCAGTCGCAGGCCCCACCCTCAGCCAACCTCCTCTCCCTGGTGTTATAAATGGCCATTTTGGCCATGACTAGGAGGAGGTTGATGAGGTGGTCCTGCGAGTTTGTGGGTCCACAGATGGAGTGAGCATATAGAAAAAGGTGTGGGAAAAAGTGAAGCCAGAACCTCTTGTTGAGGAGCCGGAAGAGGGGGCTGCAACCTGGCGCACTGCAGATAGATATGTGCCAGGGTCTCCCTCACACCACAAAAAGGGCAAGCATTGGGAAGAGGGGTGAACTGCACCAGGTACATGCCCGTGCTCATGGCTCCATGAAGGAGCTGCCAACTAATGTCCCCGGCGGGCCGTGGAACCAGGATGGAATACAGGCTAGCCCACCGGGGTCCTCCACCCTCTGCAGCTGGTAAAAGGTCCCACCACTTAGTATCGGGGCGGGACGTGAGGGAAGGGACATGAAGAGTGTGGTGCACGAGCATGTAGAGATGGTCCCGTAGCGCGGTTTGGAAACGAACCGGCTGCAAATCACGCAGCCGCCTCGGAATACAAAGAGGTGGGAGTCTTGAAGGCTCATGGGGCAGAAGCCCAAGGAAGAGATCCAGAGGGCCCAGAGTAAGGGGCGGGCAGGGAATACCCTCTCACAGGACCTGCTCGAGGAAAAGCTGAGAAGTGGGCAATAAGGCTGCTTCCACCTCCCGAAGTACACACCGGGGCGGGGGGGGGGGTACCAAGGGCGGAGAGTCCCATGCTCCTACTGAGCGCATAGGGATCCACCAGTCCCCCCGGTCGTAGTCCAGGAGGTCTCTGATCCTGGTAGCTTCTGCCAGGACCAACCTCTGGTGCACCGAGGGGGACTCCGCCACCTTCACACAAAGATGGGGATTGTGTAGCAGGGGCTCCACGAGGAGATCTGCCCCCCCAGTTGCCGCCATGGACCTGGTCACCGAAACCAGCTTCCAGGTCCGGAGGAGGTCCTGGTAGAAGACCGGCGGCTTGGAGAGGTCTCGCGAAAGACCTCTCGGGTGGAGATAAAAAGAGCTGCCAGTCGTATTGGAGCCCTTGGAGGCGGCAGAGGAAGGCATGCTCCAACGTACTCCACACCAACCTACCTGCACTATAAAGGGGTCTTTGCAGGACCTGGAGGCGAAAGACAAGTACCTGTTTGCGCAAACATGTCAGGCTCTGTCCTCCCTCCTCCAGAGGAAGATGCAAACCCCCTGCAGAGACCTAGTGCAGTCCAGGCCAAAAGAACTCCAGAACTAATTTCTGGAGCTGGGCCAGGAACCCCGGGGCTGGGCACAGGGTAGTGAGCCAAAGGGAGAGGCACCGGAGCAGTCCTGCCCATCTCCGCAGCTGCTCAACCACCCTGCCCTCCAAATCATGCCAGTTCTCCAGCAGAGAAGGATGCGTGGCAGAAAGATAAATGCCAAGCTAAAGCAGTGAACCCACACCCCACCAAATGGCCTGAAGCACAGGTGGGAGGGAGCTCACCTGCCACCCGGCTCTGACCATCAAGCCAGAGCTCTTGACCCAGTTGACCCGGGCAGAGGAAGCCGCCGAGTACACAGCTTGACACCTGCGGAGACCCACCCTACAGCCCTGGGTGTTCAAAGTGGCAAAGATGGTTGTCGGCATAAGGAGGGCTGGGGAAGATCCTCACGGGCAGGCACGCTAGCAGTCCCCATTGGTCCCCGCAGCAAACTGTGACCAACCCCAAAAGCCATCATGGAGTCATGGAAGCAGCGGGTCTGCTGGTAGGCCGCAGCGTCCTGCCTCCCAGTCCCTTTGCCCTCTCCTAAAATGGCCCTCACAGCCCAGAGGACAAGATGAAAGTCCCCCCAGCGCTGGAGAGCAAGCTGCACCCTATTTCTGGAACCATGAGTATCCAGTAAGAAAGATCGCAGCTCATCTCATGGTATCTGGGGGGCAGGGGTCAAAGACTCCTGACTGTCCCCTGGTTGGGTCCCCGTACCAGCCCGGCAGCTTGACCCCAGCACAGGGGACTGCAGCGGAGGGAGAACTGCAGCCCCGGATGGGCCAGGAGAGAGAAAAACAAAACCCGCCACCCGGAAGCCCTCGTAAAAGGAAAATGAGACAACCCTGGGGGCAGCAGCAACAAGAGGAGGGAAGGAAAAAGGGTTAAGGACAGTAGCAGGGGCTGGAACAGGGTCAAGGGCAGGACACAGACCAAGGACAGGGACAGGGTCGGGGCTGGGGTCAGGGACAAAATTAGGGGATCAAGTGGCAAAGCCACCGGGTCACAGCATCCTTCAACAGGGCATGGTGGTTAGAAGGGCAGCAAGGAATCGGGATGCCCCCACAGCGCTAGGCTCAGGTTCCTTGCTAAATGAAGCACCCATGATTACAGCACTGGGGGGGGGGGGAGGCGAGTGCTGCTGCCCTGCCTCAAAGGGAAAGGCACCCTTGGGCTCAGACCCCAGCCGCTTGGCGTCAGCTGTCGCCACACTAGGCATGGCGGCCTCCGCCGCAGTACTAATCGCGGCCAGGCAGATGGTCAGGTCCCGGGGCGCCACAGAGGCAATAACAGGGGCAACAGCCTGAGGCAGGGGACAAAGAGGAGTGGCGCGACAGATTACAATTGCCCTGACCGAGGCCTTCTAACAGGGGGGCATCCACCCTCTCGGTGGTAGGGATCAAGACCAGGGCCTCAATCTCATAAAAAATGGAGGCAAAGTCCCCTCCCACCTCTACAGGGTCCCTCTCAACAGCAGCCAGGGTAGTAGCCACCTTGGCCCCTACAGGGGGCACGGATGGCAAAGGGTCAGGGGGGACACCTTCCAAGACCCCCTCAAGAAGGAACTCCATGAGAGAGGTGGTACTACCCACCGCCTCGGCCGATCCCAAGTGGTGAACATCAGCAGGGGAGACAATGGAAAACCCAGCACCAGCATCCCCCTTCATAGTTTAACTGGGGATCCCTTCCCCCTCGCCAACGAGAGGGGAGTGCTGGGCCCGTGCCCCCCACTTACGGTGTCTCCCTCGCACAAGCTTCCAGCTCCCCAAGGAGGGGAATGAGCAAGTCCCTGTATTCTGGATAGCTAAACAAAGGCTACTCCAGGCCAATTAAGACACCTGACACCAATTAAGGCCGTTAGGCTAAGGGAGGCAGCTGGAATCAATCAAGGTCCCACTTATACTGTTTAAAAGCTCTCCTTCCAGTGTCCTCCAGGGAGTTAAGGTGAAAGGACCTGGAGGAGAGGAAGCATTGCTGAATCCTGAGGTAAGGGTGAAACTAGGAAAAGGGGACCACAGGGGAAGGGTGAAGCTAGGAAAAGGGGACCAAAGCAGTGTCAGTGGTGAAGAGAAAGCTGCCAACAGCTGCTACCATTAAGGTCCCTGGGCTGGAACCCAGAGTAGAGGGTGGGCCTGGGTTCCTTCCCCTCCCCCTGATACTCTACAGAGATTCCCTGGAGAAGAGAAGCAGGACTCGCTCCAGGCAGGAGGCCGAACTGCGCCTACTGAGCTCTATGGAGCAACAGAGACTGTGGGGTATTCCCCCTTCCCATCTCCCATATTGGCCGATGATGAAAGTAACTCCATAGGCTGTGACTCTTGCCACTACACTGAGAAAGGGAGGTCACATTGGGGCCTTATTGAGTTTCCGAGGCCACTGAATTCACCCAGAAGCGCGGGACCCACCAATACAGGCTCAGAACTTTGTCACATGATGTATAATCTGTGCTTCATTACAAAGTTAGATCCTGATCCTACATTGGGGTTTAGAATCTAATACATAAACCATTTATGTGAGCTTTGTATAAAGAATCTTAGCTTCAAAACATTAGGCAAGAAATGAGGCCCCTCAAATATACTGGAAAAGTGGAATTGCATTTGTTTGAATATGCTTGGATCTCATCTGGTTTTAAAAGCTAAGTAAGGCTTGTTAGTACTCTATTACTTAGATGAGAATCTTCAAAGGGAAAAGAGCAGGTAGATGAATTATTTTAATACCCTTCATTTCTTGTTTACAGGCCACGCATAAGATACTAACAAAAAGAACACACTGCTTTAGCTCAATAGGTACAGTAGCCTTTATTTATTTATTTTAAGAGGACCTCAGTCCAATTTCTCGGTGGAACGGATTCTTCACAAATAAGGATAATCCTTCATTTAACGTTTACACACTTGGTTACCTCTCAGCACTTGACCGTGTCATATCAGGCTTTACAATTTTTACTTAAAATTGACAGAATTCATTTATGTATTACCTGGTTTTATTATGGTTATGGACAAGAAGGCATTCAACATATTCCAGCAATAGCCATGATATTATCAAAATTGGCCAAGATGCATCTATGATTTTACCTATATTTTCTGACACATTACTGCCCTGGTAATGACACAATCAGCAAACATCGTACAAATATCTGTTGGTCATACAAAGTTAAAGCGGCTGGGACTAGATTAGTTGTTCTCCTTTTTCCTTCTTTGTCTCCCACTTTTAAATCACATACTCATTTTCCCTTCATCCCAGAAGTAAGGAGCAAAATTGATATGTGGCTAATATTGTGACTTCACAAGCACACGCTAAGATCCTTCTCAGTGCACAGCAAATCCTGAGAAGTCATGTTTTGAATGACAGCCACAAAACACCACTTTTCTTCAACATTATTGAAATACACTAGTGCCATGTCTATACTACAAAGTTATGTTAACTTTATGTAAGTCAACATCGAGCCTCCGATTTAAGCAAGTTGATCTTGCGTGTCCACACTACACTCATTGTGTTGGCAGAGTGCATCCTCACTAGCAGGGTTTGTATCAATGCATGGAGCACTGAACTGTGGTTAGCCATCCCACAGTGCACATAGCCAAGTGGAATTTTGAGTTGTGATTGCAATGCCTTATGAGACCAAAACATTGGTGCGGGGGGTTATGGTAGCATGGCGTTAGCCTCCCTTCCTCCCTCCCTTCCTGAAATCAATGGCAAACAAACCAAGCCTTTTTTGCACCTTTTTTGTAAGCCTGGGTTACCTACACGGACACCATAGCGCGATAAGCATGGACCCTACTCAGCTGTACACTGTTGTTGTGACCATTACAAACACTTTAGTCCTTATCCTGCAGTATTTACACAGTTGATACAGGAGTCACTGTACAGAATACTGTGATGCCACCCAAGTAGCACTGCTGGAAGACATAGAGCAAAGTAATTCGCAGTTGCTGGTGAGAAGTCATGCATCACCTTGACATGGTTGAGCACCATTTCTGGGCCTGGGAAACAAATACTGACTGGTGGGACTGCATCTTTATGCAACTATGGGATGACGAGCAGTGGCTGCAGAACTTTCAAATGCAACTTTCCAGGAACTGTGTGAAGAGCTTTCCCGAGCCCTGAAGCACAGCAGTGAAACAAGAACTGCTGTGACAGTGTAGAAGTGAGTTGTGATAGCTCTATGGAAGCTTGCAATGCCAGACTGCTACCTGTCAGTGGGGCATCAATTTGAAGTGGGTAAATCTTCTGTGAGATCTGTTGTAATCCAAGTTTGCAGGCCATTATCAGACTTCTGCTAAGAAGGGTAGTGACTCTAGAAAACGTGCAGGACCTAGTGGATAGTTTTGCCGCGCTGGGGTTCCCTAACTGTGGCAGGGTGATAGACGGAAAGCATAACCCTATCTTGGCACCAGACCACTTTGCCAAAGATGACATAAACCAAAAGGAGTACTTCTCAATGATGTTGCAAGCGCTGGTGGATTACATGGGCCGTTTCACCGACATCAACGTGGGATGGTTGGGAAAGGTGCATGGCGCGTGCATCTTTAGGAACACAGGTCTGTTCAGAAAGCTGCAAGCAGGGACTTTCTTTCCAGACTGCAAAATAACCATTGGTGATGTTGAAATGCCAATCATGATCCTGGAAGACCCAGCCTACCCCTTGTTCCCATGGCTCAGGAAGCCATACACCGGCAGCTTGGACAGCAGTAAGGAGCGGTTCAACCATAGACTTAGCAAATGTAGAATGGTGGTGGAATGTGCCTTTGGACGTTTAAAAGGTTGCTGGCGCTGTTTGCTTACTAGGTTAGACCTCAGTGGAAGCAATATCCCCATTGTTATTGCTGCCTGCTGTGTGCTCCATAATATCTGTGAAACAAAGGGAGAAAAGTTTCCGGTGGGGTGGGGGATTAAGGCAGATCTCCTGGCAGCCAATTTTGAGGAGCCAGACACCAGGGCAATGAGAAGAGCACATTGAGGGGCTCTGTGTCTCCATGAGACCTTGAAAACCAGTTTCAGCAATGAGTCAGAGTAATGTGACCATTATCTGTGTTGTTGCTTAACAAACTGTCCTCTCCATTGCATTTTCTCCCCTGTAAACTCCACCCCCACCAACCACCATGTGTTGAATGAATAAAGAGCCTTTTCTTCTCAATCCGTTAATTTTTATTATGCACACAAACACACAGAGACAGCAAAGAAGATTAAGATAACCTGGGGCAAAAGGGCTAATAACACTGAAGGGAGAAACAAGGAAATTTTGCTTACAGATGCACTGCAATAACAATCAAAGATGTGGGAAGGGGCGCCTTCTGGTCCTTGTACCTTCTCCTGGTGTTGCGTGCAAGGGATGCTGAACTTCCTCCCCCCGACCCTCACTTCATAGGACACTTGGGGGAGATGGATGTAGAACTGGGAAATGATGGCAGCAGGTCCAGCATAGGTTGCAGAGGGACTCCAGCATCCAGCTGCCTTTCTTGAACCTCAGCCAGACACCTCAACATGTCTAATTGTTCCTTTATAATCTGCAACATCTCTTCCTCCATGGCATGCTCTTGTTCCCTGCATGCTCTTCTGTCCCCCCCTCCATGTCCAGGTTCTCAGACAGTGTAATCCTCCATGCTCTGAGTTCTGTCTTGTCACTCTCTGAGGCATGCATTAACTCATTGAACATATCCTCCAGAGTCTTCTTTTTCTACCTTCTAATCTGAAAAAGTCCCTGTCCCAGTGTGGAGGATGCGATGACAGACAAGGTTTCGGCTGCAAGGAATGCAAAGCACAAGGGTAGCATTGACAGTGCATACATCGTTTCTGGTGCAAAGTTGTGGGGTTTTTTTTTTTGGTTGTTTTTGTTTTTAATTAGAAAAAATTCCCTCAATACACTTCACTGCAAGCCACAATGTAATTACATCCACTGACTATTGCGAGAGTTGTTTTGCTGCTCCAGCCATGGTGAGTAAGGCCACTAGGCATGGGTGAGAGCTCTTGTGCTGCTGCTTTTGTGAAGTCTTGCTTGGGATCACAGGTTGGAACTTGAGAAAAGCCCCCTTTCCCCAAGCAAACTGGATGGTGCTTGAGGACAGGTACCCGTGTAAAGCCCCCCAAACTGTTTGTTACAAAAGCGGCACTGGGTTGAGGGGGAAGGGAGACAAACAGGAAGCCGCCACCCCCTCTTTTTTTTTTCCCCAATGCTGCTTGCAATACATGGTAATCCCTTCCAACCACAACCATGGCATGTTTGGGAAAGTGTGGTTGTGTGACCCAGACTTCATCAAATGATGTGAGGATTACTTGTTCAATTGTTTGCTGTTTAAGGGCTGGCATTGAAAACTTCTCCCATTTCCCCGAGGTGACCCTATGCAATATCACTCTTCTGAGGGTAACAGAGGCAGCAAGGGAGCAGATGCTGCTAGCATCTGGGTACAGACCTGGTCCTTATGCTGCAATGCTGTGTGCTGCAATGGTGCCAGCAGAGTTAATACTGGAGTGGCGTGGGAAAGTGTTCTACCGTGGTGCACGAAATAAGGCAGCACTTTCAAGAAACCTTCTGCAAAGAATTGCAGAAAACCTCCATGAAAGCTTCCTAGAGATCTCTGTGGAGGATTCCCAAGCCATCCCCATGCACATAAACAGTCTTTTTCGGAAAGCACCTTCTGCATAGCTGGAGTGGCCATCAATACCCACTACAACAAATCTTTTGTTCAGTTTAAACATAAAAAATAATAGCACGTAACGCCTACAGTTTGATTGGAAATGTGTGCTCACCAGAGGAGTCTTCCATGGCATCATACTTTGCGGCCAACTGGTCCTGTGAAGGGATGGGCTTCAGGGTTAAAAGCAGTTCTTGGCTGTGGGGGAGAATGGATCCTGCCCCACATTCTCCTCCTCCTCTTCAACAATGTCCTCCTCATTGTTGCTCAAGGTCGCCTGGAGCTCCTGGGAGATATCCACAGAGCATTTTGGGGTAGTGGTGGGGTCACCGCTGAGAATCGCATGCAGTTCCTCATAAAAGTAGCATGTCTGTGGGGCAAAACCAGAAGGACTGTTCGCCTCTCTTGTCTTCTGGTATGATTGCTGAAGCTCCTTTGTTTTCACAAGGCATTGCTGTGTCCCTCGTGTAGCCCTTTCCCCCATGCCCTGCACGATCTTGGCACAGATGTCAGCATTTCTTCTGCTGGATCGGAGCTCTGCCTGCACAGACTCTTCTCCCTGCACAGCAATAAGATCCACTACCTCCTGTGTGGTCCATGCTGGAGCATGTTTGCAGCCTTGAGTCTCCATGATCAGCTGTGCTAGCGAGCTCTCCATGCTCATCAAACAGGAAATGAAAATTCAGAAGTTCCTGGGGCTTTAACAGGGGAGTGGTTGTTTACCTGTGTACCTGGCTGACATGCAGCGGAGTTGAAAGTGCTCTCTAGAGCAATCACAGCAGAGCACTGTGGGGACACCTCCTGGAGGCAAATTTATTCGAATTACACAACACTGTCTACATTATCCCCATGTCGACCCAGGGATGTCAAATCAAGCACTACGCCTCTCACGGAGGTGGAGTACAGAAGTCAACTTAATAGGCCACATAGGTCAGTGGAAGGGACTCGGTAGTGTAGGCACATACATTATGAGATCGACTTAATGTGGCTTATGTCGCCCTACGTCTGTAGTGTAGACCAGGCCTAGGTAGAAGTAAAGGCAAACAAGAGCTCTTAAATGTCAAGTGAAGCCAGTAAAGGAAAAATATTTTACCTAAATTGATACCTCTCCCTCTGTAGCTGAAAGGGAAAATAAAATAATAATAGTTGGAAAATAATGCATTTTAAGCCACTTATAGCTCAGATACTTAAGTAAAGGAAACCATCTGAAGTCTCATTTTCTCTTTATATCGTTTTGTCATTTACATTTGAACTCCATAAAATAAAGCATCCTTCACTGGTGTAAGCAGAGTCAGGATGAGCTCTACCCTGACATCTGGTGATGAATTATGGCGAGGGTGGAAAAGAACTTCAGGGGCTGATCTTGTTTGCATAGGCACACCCACCTGCCTAGCCTGGGACAACAACAACTGAAAGTGGTTACTTTGGCTGGTGTGGTATCCCCAGTTTCTCTGTTATTGGGGCAGAAAGAATAAACTGTTACCCTGATTCTGTGAATCAAGGCCAGTGGAACTGTTGTATGACAGAGGGACTCACCAGTAACTAAGTATCACTCGCTAGACAAGGGGCATGGATTACAAAACCCAGTAATTGAGAGAGGTTGGGGACAGGTATGTGTACCTGATAGTATGCGCCACTTTTTGAGGGCCTGGAACACCAATTGCACTACCCCCTTTCTCCACTGTTGAATAGGAGACCTAAGTTTGCTTCCATTAGGAGTCTAGCTAGAAGTTGCTGAGCTGAATTCACTTTGGGCCAATGGTGCACGAGCACTGGGGCTCCCCTACTACAAGCTGAAATCATTAAGAGCTGAAATCACTAAAAGAGCTAAAATTGCTGAGCTGAGATCACTGGGTACTGTGTTAACTAGTGGGGGAGCCTGAAGAAATATTGCTAAGCAGCTGGCAGAGCCGAGCAGTTTGTGGGATGGTTGGAGCGGCCCACGGAACAGCAAGCGGAGCGGAGCCATTTGCGAGGGCAGCTGGAGCGGTTCATGGGATGGCTGGTGGAGTGGAGCGGCTGGCAGAGCTGAGCAGTTTGTGGGACGGTTGGAGCAGCCCACGGAACGGGGAGCAGAACAGAGCAGTTTGCATGGACGGCTGGAGGAGCAGAGCGGCGCGGCTGGTAGAGCGGAGCCACTCATGTTGAAGGCTGCAGCAGAACTCCACAGAGAGGTGGGGCAGTCGGCCTTGGACCATGTAAGGTGCCCCTTAACACACCATGTGCCCCTCCCCATTTCTGCCCAGGCTGGGGGGAGGTAAACCTCTGCAGATAAACTTTTGAACTCTGGGGCAGCACTGACCAGGGACAGAGACTTTGGGGTTGTTGGACTTTGGGGTGATTGGACTTAAGACCCTGAGGGGAAAAGGACACTGCCAAACTTACTTGGAAGTGGGTCTTTTGCTCATGGTTTGTGTTATAAATCCTGTTTGTGGTGTTTCCCCAACATAATGCCGCATTGTTTCCCTCCTTTATTAAAAGGCTTTTGCTACGCTCAGACTCCGTGCTTGCGAGAGGGGAAGTATTGCCTCCTAGAGGCGCCCGGGGGGGGGGTGTGGTGGTATGTAATTGTCCCAGATCACTGGGTGGGGGCTCGAGCTGGTTTTGCATTGTGTTATTGAAACTGAACCCCTAGATACTGAACCTGGCCCTTGTTGCTGCTAACTTAGAGGGGCAGAAGGGTTACATTGGTATTAATATTGTCAATGTGTGAGCATTGTTCCTATTTTCCCATAGTCTTGAAAGGTCCAGAAATAGTTTTTTTTCACTTGCATAAACTCAGCACAAAGCTCAGAATCTGACAACAAAACCAAACAAGCCACTGTTGGTTACCTAGCCATTTCTAACGACAGCATAGACTCAAAGAGTCTAGTCTCACATTTCTTTTACTTAGCTTGGCTGTACACATAGGGTAAAAACATGTCTAACTTACATAACAGCAGCTAAATAATTGTGAATGCATGTTAAGAGATTGTTATCATGAGGTCAAGCAAATTAAAGGAGAGCAGAAAAATCTGGCCCTTGATGTCAATTCAGAAGTGTGACAGTGAAGAAGATTTAGTTTATGATTTACATTTTAAAATCTCCGACTTTTAAAACTCATGCTATAGTTGGTATAAAGAATTCAGGTGTTCTTTGTTTATTGGTATTCCATCTCATGAGAAGGAAATTGTATGGTAATCCAATAGTAATAGTTTCTGCTGCTTAAAATGGAGTATTCTGGCAGATTTTAAAAAATAAGTCATAGGTCCTACACTTCTGGAAGCCTACTTGCTTAAATTACCATATACTCGTTCATAAGCCAAATATTTTTGGTAAGAAAGTGATGCATCAAAGAGCGGGGGTCAGCTTATAAACGGGTCTATACCAAAATTTGATTATTTTAAACTCTATGGAATCATTGAATTGAATAGCTAATACATTGTCGTTTTGTTTACCTGGAGCGTCTGCAGGCATGGAGCCCCTCAGCTCCCTGTGGCCGCGGTTTGCCATTCCCAGCCAATGGGAGCTGCGGAAGTGGTGCACCACTGGCTGGGAATGGCGAACCGTGGACCCAGGGAGCTGAAGGGCTCCATGCCTGCAGATGCTGCAAGTAAACAAAATGTCCCGACCTACCTGACGGGCCGGGAGCCAAAGTTTTCCAATCCCTGAAATATAGGGTCAGCTTATGAAAGGGTCATACAGTTTTTGCTATTTTTACCTATCCATTTTGTGGGGTTGGCTTATACATGAACAGGCTAATGAACGAGTATATACGGTAATTAATTTTGTTTCTCTCTCTTTTGTAACGGTGAGTATATTTTGAATACTTTATAATGTAACAGGAAAATTTACTGATTTTTCTTAGCTTAGAATAATGAACCTTTGCAATCATGATGTCTTATTAGTGTATGTTATACTCATGGACTCACAGTTTCTGCCTTTTACAGGACTGAGGCGTAGAGTTGGATGGAAAATGGAAATCCTTTCTTGCAAGTCCTTTTCCTAGCATTTTCAACCCTCTGCCAGTTGCCATCAAGAGGCCCTTGGGTAACATACCTCCTAGCAGGTAATTGTTCTCACTTTATTCTTAGTCACTTCACAATTTACTTGTCCTATTTACGATAAAACTCTCCCAACGGAAAGTCATTGTACCCTTCAAATATTAGAACATCAAAATGTACATGAAGCTGAGGTTAGGGTCATACTGCTTTCCTAGATCTTTGAGCTTGTTTGTATCCCTAACCCATTTGAAATGGAGATTTTTTGATTCCCAGTGCCAGAAGTATTCAAGATATGCTAGCAACAGTTAATTAATATATGGAATTTCTCTGTCTTCTTCCCAAAGCTATAAGCTGAAAAGCCAGGTTAAACAACCAACAGCACAAGGCCTAGGTGCTGAGGTTTTTTAATTCATATTCTTTCAGTATTGTTTGTCCTCTGATTCTCAAAGGCTACGTCTACACTACAGGGGGGGATTGATTTCAGATACGCAAATTCAGCTACGGGAACAGCGTAGCTGAATTCGACGTATCTGATCCGACTTACCCTGCTGTGAGGACGGCGGCAAATTGACCGCCGCGGCTCCCCCGTTGACAGCGCTTATTCCTACCTGGGCTGATGGAGTACGCGCGTCGATTCGGGGATCGATTATCGCATCCCGATGAGACGCAATAAATCGATCCCCAAGAGATCGATTTCTATCCGGGTGGATAGTGAAGACAAGCCCTGAGACACATGTGGCCTGAGAATTTAATAAAACATGTTCTATGTACAATATCTAGCATGAATCTTTGTAAAACTATCACTTTGAGATACTGAATTTTGATAAACATTTTATCAAATCTCTTAAGTTTAAATATATAGTTCAACCATTGTTATGTACAAGAACTTGGAGGCAAAAACCAAAACTAACAAATAAACCTTTCCTCATGCAGCCATATTACCTTAGGCCAGATCTACATTGCAAAGTTTTTACTGACACAGCTATGTTGGTTAGGAGTGGGGGACGGGAGGGAACCACACCCATAACAAAGACAGCCATGCTGGCAAATCCCTCACCCCATCTGTTTGTCCATCTAGTTTGTCATCCATGGAAGTGTTTAACTATGCCAACAAAAACTCCTTTTGTCAGAATAAGCTGTGTCTTCAGAGGAGGTTTTGTTGTTATAGCTATACCACCAAAAACTTAGTAGGTAGACTAGCCCTTAGACCTTGCTTAAACCCAAAACTTGTGTTGCTTTTACTATACTGGCATAGTTAAATATGGTAAGACTGATACAACCACCTAAGCAGGGATGCAGTTATACCAGTATTAAAGTGCTTATAGTCACATAGCTTATTCCCATATGGAAAAGGAAACGAGCTATATTGGTATAAAGCATCTGTATATTGCTGTAGCTGCATCCACAGTAGAGGTTGTACTTGTATAACTATTTTTGGTTAAGAAAAAACACAAAACAAAATAAAACCCCCACCCACTAATCAAAATAATTATATTAGTACAAAATCTGTATGTAGACCAGGCCCTAGACTTCACACATCCTATGCTCATAACCAATATAGTTAATACTAGTAAAATATTTAACTATAGACCAAGTCTAATTCTTCAGATAAACCAGTTTGACCTTGTACTGCACCCTAGATTTAAGAGATCTGAACTAGTTCAGGAGGGCTAAACCTGATCTGTATTATGGCTCCAACTGGTTTTAAAGTAGGTTCGCATTTTGGGGGAAATTTCTGCAGTGTAGACCTCGGGGCTTACTTAGGTTCTTTTAAGCACTGAGCTATTACCTTCATCTTATTTTAGAAAGGTGCTCAACTGTAGACTATTTCAATTAAATTTATTTTCAATTTCTTTTGCCACTTCTGTTACAATACTTTAAGAAACGGTTCTTTATCTTTTAGCCCCAGTGCTAACTGATGCTTCAGCAACTTCCTGTTCTTAAAAATTATCAAAAGTTACTGGGGCCTTAGATGTTCCTTAATATCTATCTTGATGAAACATGTTGAAATAATGAAACAATTAAGCTTGAGCACATTCTTGTTGTACATGCAACTATCTAAGGAATAATACTAAAGCAGGGATTCCCAAACTTGATACACGGCTTGTTCAGGGTAAGCCCCTGGCAGGCCACGAGACACTGTTTACCTGAGCGTCCGCAGGTACGGCCACTCGCAGCTCCCAGGGGCCGCAGTTTGCCGTTCCTGGCCAATGGGAGCTGCGGGAATACTTTAATAAAGAAACACTGTGGGAGGGGAACACAAATATTTAAAAAGAACAGGAGTACTTGCGGCACCTTAGAAACTAACAATATTTAAAAACAAAGTTTAAGATGTCAACTTGCATAATACAGAAAACATGACACTAATATTTAGATGTAGCACTAGATTCACCCCAACTGTCACAGGGAAGTGCTAGTTGCATCTCCCTACATCAGTGAGGGCCTAGGTATTGGAGGGAGGATTCACCTCAAAGGAGGGCAAGAGCTTTTCTATGGAGCGAAGGCACCCAGTAGGGACAGCCAAAAGGACCACACTGGCAGAGGCTGCCAAACCAGTATTCTCAGCAGATGTATTCTCTGACATCCTAGCCTCCCCTTGCCTGGCCAGTACATTCCACTTTCTGGGTCATGCTATCTGTCTGCAGACATCCCACAGGAAGGGAGATGGTGGCAGAAAGTCCATTGGAGAACCAGCCAGAAAAAGCTTTGTGCCCTAATTCACACCAATATGAATTAGGAGTGAATTCAGCCTGTACTCATTTCTTCCTTTGTTCCAAAGGTTTATAGTGGAACTAGAAATAAAGCATGATTTAACACTGATGGTTATCCATGATATGTGTATATTAGGATAAGGTGTGAGTATTCAATCAACATTCTTACACCTGTCTGAAATCAACCCATGCATTATGCACTGCTATTGTGTCAAGCATCTAATTTTTGTATTTGTTGTTGGCATCTATAATAGAAATGATGAATTGGTCTTGCTTTGACAGGAAGATTAAACAAATGGATTCAACAATATAACCTGCAAGGGCAGAGAGCCTGATCCTACCAGATGGCAAGTGCCCCAATGGACTTCAACAGGAGTTGAGAGCACTGAGCACCTTACAAGATTGGATCCAGAGTGTGTCTATGCCTTTGGATTTGGAACAGAGTAATTGAAATGCAACAAAGCTTTCAAACAAATAGAAAAAGACTTCCCGTATGGCTTGAACTTGGTATTTTTTATCAAACTTTGGGTGACACACCAACTGTTGGGGGCGGGGGTAGGGGAGCAGGCAGACAGCTACACATTGAATTGACCAGGATACACCTTCTTAGTGGCCCAACTGTTTTTGCCAGTCATTGGGATTAATAGAGCATTTGCTTCAGAAGCTCACGGAAAAACATAATCTGCAAGTAAATTAGATTATTCTGTTTTCCCTCCTCATTTTTGTCATTTTCACCTAGGCTGCAGAAACCTGATCCAGGCTCCATTCCAGGACAGTTTTACCTCTCCGCATGGCTTGAACTGGTGCATAGCACTGAATTCATTTTTTCTCTTTCTAAGAATTGGTATTTTTCCAGATTTTAAGACACTTCGTAGCATGTAATCTCACTGGGACCACATACCATACTAAATTGCCAAGTACTATAAATCATTCATAGCCACAGCCTAGTACTTGTTTACCCAGTTTAGCTAATGAATTAAATGTAAAATGTACTGGCTCTTGTCCCATTTTTAAAAACCTGCATGTTATTTCCCCCCCCGAGGCAAGACTGTTTCCTTTGCAAAGCATATTTTAAATCTAAGAATTTTTTATGTTGTCTCTAACAGATAAACTGTTCATATTAAATGAAAATTGCCTTTGCAAATAAAAACCCACTTATTTTTATGCACTGTATGTATGTATATGCATTAAATATGTGATCAAAACAATTTATGTTGTACATAATTAAACATGTCTTAAGCGACTACCCAAGGCAACAGGGAAAAAAGGCAGCCACAAGTTTTACTCAAACTGTACTGGAAGCCCATGAGGATATTTAAAGTAGTCTCTTCTAACAGTGTGGCTTTTGGAGGGGAACCTTAATGCAAGTTTCACTGTTTAGTACAGAGATGATATTCTGGGTTGAAGCGGCACAGCACAGAACTCCCAGCCTGCAGGAAGGGGAAGCTAAGGTGACCTTTGAGACATCTTTGTACCCTCCCAGTCTCAGGCTGCCTCAGGGGACGATAACAACCCCAGGGTTAAATTACGGCAACCTTCCCAGGCTGCTCTGTGGGCCATAACCCTGAGAATATCTGCAGTACTACAGGTTGCATCCTTGCATCGGACATGCCCTTCCTTACCACCCCCTACATCCCACCTTGAGAGGGGGTCCTCAGAAAACAGCCTTATGGCTGTTTTCCACCATGCCTGCACTAGGATAAATCCTTCCCCAGCTGGAACTGAGGCCCAGATTTACAAAGGGACTGTGACAGTGCGGGACTCACCGCTGCAGCGCCTCCTGCTTGTCGTCTCAGGAATTAGCTCGTTTCCAGCCTTGGAGTGCCTTCTGCAGGCTGGTGTCCTGCTGCTTCTTGGCCCTCGTGTTCCTCCCAGACCCGGTGCCCTGTTATCTGGGGTGCTGCCCCTCAGCAGTACCCCCACAGTTCTGGGTCTCCCCCTCCCAGGGGAACTCCCACCCCACTATCCCCAGTTCGCTTCAGTGTAAGGCTACTGCCAGTCACCATCTAACCCCACTCCCTGGGGCAGACTGCAGTATACGCCACTCATCACGGACAACGTTGAGTTTGGACCTGCTGCCTTTACCTACCCCTGGGCTACCCTCTGCAACCCCCAGTACCCGTTGGCCTTCTGCTAGGCCGCAGCCTGGGGCTTTCCAGGCTGGAGCTCCCCAGCTCCTCTGCCTTTCCCCAGCCCTGCTCCACTAAGGTACCCTGTCTCTAGCTCCCTGCAGCCAGGCCCATCTCCCTCTAGAAACAGAGAGAGACTATTGAGTTCCTGGCTCCCAGAATCTTATATAGGGCCAGCTGAGGCCTGATTGGGGCGTGGCCCAGCTGCAGCTACTTCCCCAATCAGCCTAGCAGCTTTTTCCCTTCCAACAGCCCTCCCTCAGGGCTGTCTTTAAACCCCTCAGGACAGGAGCAGGTAACCACCCCGCTACAGGGACTTACACACCTAAAGAAGCCAATAGGTGCCTAAGTCCAGCATTTAGGTACCACTGATATTCATAAAGCCATCACTTGGATGCTACCTAACTCTGTAGATGCATAAATTTCCATGGGCACCTAAGTTTCAAGTAGTATGTATGTGCAAAGCCACTCAAATCCTAATGCCAGTACCCTGCCAAGATTCTCAAACTAGGCATTCCCTGCCTATCTCACCTGTAGGGCCCGATCTGGTCATTCTGCTCAAAGCATATTTACCCTACACAACAGAAAGCCAGGTGAGCAGATGGGAAATTTCGGGGATGAGCTGGGTGGCATGTATCCCATAACAGCCAACAGCACAATGGGTGCGACATTCACCACCACAGTAAAAGAGCCAGGTCTGAATCTCCAATCTGCCTGACTTGAACCTAAATTTCCAACAGCTCAAGTGAGTGCCCTAACCACTGGGCTACAGTGTCTTTTTTATTTTTTTTTAACTTTAGTCCAACGAATATGTAATTACTTATTCAAAGTGGATCAGCTTCAATAAGAGGCATTAAGAAAGACCCACCCCATCGTACCCACTAATCTGGTGGTTAGGTTACTCGCGCGGGATGTGGGAGACCTGGGTTCAAGACCTTGCTCCAAACGAGGCAGAGTACGGATTTGAAAATAGGTCTCCCACATCCCAGGTGAGTGTTCTAACCAGTGAGCAACTGGCTATAATAGGGTGGATTTCTTTCTTGTGGTCTCCCTCTGAGTTTTCATGAAAAAGGCATCTAAGGCAGGTCAGCCCTAAGTCCAAGAGAGGATTCACAGCTGAGTCACCATCTGAGTGGAGGAAGGCACCTCCTTTGGACTGTCAGACAGACACCTAAGACCCACATCAATGGCAGTTAGGCACCTAAGTCACTTTGTTGACTTGGGCCTTTAGCCCTCCCCTTTCTTCTGCATTTCACGTCTTGCTAATTTAGGGGCTCCCCGCTCATCTTGCTGGCTTCTGAAAATACCTTTCTTTGACAGCTAAGTCTCCCCATACAATGCACAGGGTGCCTGGGCCCCTAAAGTGGGGCTGTGAATTCCACTGGGCTGCAGGGCACCTAGGAGTTAGGTGTTGCAATGCCTATGTCCCCCCTGCAAGTCTAGTCTAGGGCTTTTAGAGCCCTTTTATGCTGCTCTGGCTGTTTTACCTTCATAAAGGGGCCTACAGTAAGGGTGAGGATCTCACCCTAGATGTTCAGTATGGATAAGGATGTAATGGTAATATTTATTTTCTAAAAGCAAAATATTACATATAATATTCTCTGTTAGCCAATATGACAAATTAGCATTACAGAGCCACTTCAAAGGAGGCAGGGGGAGAGGGATTGAGAGTCAGAAAAAATTCTTAATTTGTAAACTCTTTGGAGCAGTGAATATGTCATCTATATGTATATAGCACTTAACAGGATGGGGCCTGATCACGATTGGAATCTCTGATTGTTACAGAGACAGTTTAGTTATTATTATTTCCTTTGTGGTTGCCTTTGTGGGGTAATAAATCAGATACAGAGTAATCTAGCTTCCCTGGGAAAAACCACAGCTATGAAAGAGGGCTGAACACAACTTACTCTTTTTAAAAAGAGAAATGAAGTTTTTTGAAGGAAGACACTGAGGATATGTCTACACTGCAATAAAACAGCAGCAGCATGGTCACAGCTGGCCCAGATCAGCTGACTTGAGCTCATGGGGCTTGGGCTGCAGGGCTATAAAATTGCAATGTAGACGTTTGGGATCATGCTGGAGCTCAGGCTCTGAGACCCCGTGAGGGATGGGTCTCAGAGGCCAGGCTGCAGCCCGTGCACGAATGTCTATACTGCTATTTTTAGCTCCATAGCCTGAGTCCTGCAACCCCAAGCCAACTGACCCAGGCATGGCGATTTGTGGGTGCAAGGTTTTATCTTTCGAGAGCCTAGCTATTCATACTGGTGTAAATCAGATGCGACTCCACAGATGTCAAAAATACAGGTTAAGTGACATCAGAATCAGACCTGGAGGGTTTTGTTTCTGACACCACGTAACAGTTCTTAGATCACAAATAATTCTCACTAGTCATTCTGGCTGTTTTGCTGCAAGAAATTATATCAGCTTAATTAGGGGGGAAGTTACCGCTGATCTTTCTCAAAATCCACGGTTAGCTCCCTGACTGAGGCACACTGAAATCAACAAGTAGACAGTGAGGAAGACTGTATGGTAGACTTGGCATGAATTCTAGGAATAGAATTTTGAACACAATACCATGAATAACTGCAGTCATAAATGCTCTGTGCTCTATCTGGGTTGGGTTATATAGCTGTGGAGCTTACTTTAGTATGTTAGGAAAATATCCCTCCAGAGATGTCTACATACACGTCTGTCCAACCAAATGATTCCCTTTCCTAACGGTGACCCTGACCACCCCATCTGTTATATGGCAAAGATGAATGAGACAGGGAGATACTCAGAACATGCTCACTTACACTAACATACTACCCAGGCTGGGCTTGAATTCAGCTGGTGCACAGCAATATGGCTTACCAGAACCTCTCTGAAGCTGCTGTCTTGTTCTCCAGAATCTCAGCTTTAATTTAAAAAAAAAAATAAACACTACATCTCTAGCTGTTATAGTTGTGAAGAAAACATCAAAAATGTCAAATGAATATAGCCATTGCAGAGATGTCTGTTTGAACCTGTAGAGAGCCTGGAAAAACAGCTCTGAGAGGTGTGAGTTACATCATTCATCTCAGTGAGGTGTTAACTCAAATTATCAGTGATGATAATTTAAATATCAACATAAGTAACTGAATAGTTACCAAGGTAAGAAAGGAAAGGGTGAATCATGAACTGTACAATTTTGCTGTCAGAGATCTCTATTGGCTTAATGTACAAAGAGCAATTTAATACTTTCACACACATTTGCTGCTGTGGTCAAATCTATGGAGAAGACCAGGATTTACTTAGACCAGCTAATACACATTAAAACTACAACTTGCCTGTCTACACAAGAATTTTAATACATATGAACATACTAGCTAACATGTAAAAAAGTAGGGCTGTCAAGCGATTAAAAAAATTAATCATGATTTATCATGCGATTAATCGCACTGTTAAACAATAATAGAATACCATTTATTTAAATATTTCTGGATGTTTTCTACATTTTCAAATATATTCATTTCAGTTACAACACAGAATACAAAGTGTACAGTGCTCACGTTATATTTATTTTTGATTACAAATATTTGCATGGTAAAAAACAAAAGAAATTGTATTTTTCAATTCACCTAATACAAGTACTGTAGTGCAATCTCTGTAGAATTATGTATAAAACAGTAACTGCATTCAAAAATAAAACAATGTAAAATGTTACAGCCTGAAAGTCCACTCAGCCCTACTTCTTGTTCAGCCAATCACTCAGACAAACAAGTTTGTTTACATTTGCAGGAGATAATGCTGCCTGCTTCTTGTTTACAATGTCACCTGAAAGTGAGAACAGGCGTTCTCGTGGCACTGTTGTAGCCAGCGTCACAAGATATTTATGTGACAGATGCGCTAAAGATTCATATGTCCCTTCATTCTTTAATCATCATTCCAGGGGACATGCGTCCATGCTGATGACGAGTTCTGCTCAATAACAATCCAAAGCAGCTTTCTTTTTGGTAGTTTGGGTTCTGTAGTTTCCGCATCAGAGTGTTGCTCTTTTAAGACTTCTGAGAGCACGCTTCACACTTCATGTCTCTCAGATTTTGGAAGGCACTTCAGATTCTTAAACCTTGGGTCGAGTGCTGTAGCTATCTTTAGAAATCTCACATTGGTAGCTTCTTTGTGTTTTGTCAGATCTGCTGTGAAAGTGTTCTTAAAATGAACAACATGTGCTAAGCCATTATCCGAGACTGCTATAACATGAAATATATGGCAGAATGAGGGTAAAACAGAGCAGGAGACATACAATTCTCCCCCAAGGAGTTCAATCAGAAATTTAATAAACACATTTTTTTAACAAGCGTCATCAGCATGGAAGCATGTCCTCTGGAATGGTGGCTGAAGCATGAAGGGCATATGAATGTTTAGCATACCTGGCACGTAAATGCAATGCCAGCTACAACAGTGCCATCCAAATGCCTTGTTCTCACTTTCTGGTGACACTGTAAATAAGAAGAGGACAGCATTATCTCCTGTAAATGTCAACAAACTTGTTTGTCTTAGCTACTGGCTAAACAAGAAGTAGGACTGAGTGGCCTTGTAAGCTCTGAAGTTTTACATTATTTTGTTTTTAGAGTGCAGTTATGTAACAAACACAATTCTACATTTGTAAGTTGCACTTTCACAACAAAGACATTGCACTACAGTACTTGTATGAGGTGAACTGAAAAATACTATTTCTTTTGTTTATGCAAATATTTATAATAAAAATAATGTACACTTTGATTTTATTTACAACACAGAATACAATATATACGAAAATTTAGAAAAACATCCAAAATATTTAATACATTTCAATTGGTATTCTATCATTTAACAGTGTGATTAAAACTGCGATTCATCACAATTAATTTTTTTAATCGTGATTTAATTTTTTTTAGTTAATGGCGTGAGTTAACTGTGATTAAGCCCTAGTAAAAAGCAGATTTTTCTTACTGCAGACAAGGCCATTTTTGTGCCTCAAACAAGGGGCATTTAAGAGATGCCATCACTTATTTCTACCCCACTCCCCGTTAAGAAGGAAGTAGGCCCAATGGGCCTAGCAGAGCAAGTGGGCATATTCAAGCTCCACTGTGTGGGAGCCAAACTCAAAGAATACAGAAACCACACTATCACATTTTGACATCCACACAGTCTACTGTGAGTGGTGTCACATTTTGGTGATTCACATGGCTGGAGATAATTTTGTGGGTTGAACCTGGAAGAGTACGACCAGAATTTTTCTCCCACAATCTGATTCCTGACCCTAGCTGACTGTTACTCATTCCAAAAAGAAGCTTAAAGGGGCCACAGAATCCAAAGACATCTCCCTGGCTGGCTGTTCTGAAAAACCTGGCCAAAGAGACATGTCCCATCAGATTCAAAACATCTCCAAAGACAACCAAGAATGAGAGAACAGGAAAGTGCTCAGTCCCTGTCCCTACCCTCACCCCATAAAAAATGAATATATTTAGTTCTTTATTTTTAATAAAACTAGAAGGAAATCAGTCTTGATCCCTTCTTTGCCTGCTGCTTGTACCACATAAGAGTATTACTACTACATTCATGGGGTTGTAGTAACTTGCTGCATGGCCTCAGCAGTGGAGAGAGACAGATGATCAGAGAGGTCATGTATATTTGCTCTCCACCTCCAAGCAGCTCCACAACTCCATTCCAAGCAGTGGGGCATTTTTCCTTCTCTATCTCCAAACCAGAGATGTGACCCCGACAGCTATGTAAACTGTAAGCAGGGCTGGGTCTAAGAGATGGCATTGTGGATACAGAATGTTATGACAGAGTGAGAGGACAGAATTAAATTATATGGCAAATACTATATCAAGTAGCATAAAACATTACCAGCTTTCAGTGATTATTTAAGTACTCATTCTCCTCATTCAATTAAAGTCATTGCTATGCTATTTCGTATTACTGAAAAAGGGCCCATTGTTTATATAACTGATATAGAAATGTAACCATTAACAAAATTAAAAAAAAATAATGTTATGAAGCATGAAATAAAATATTGGCAGTAGTAAGAGTGTGTTTTCAAGATAGGAAATGTGCAAGTACTATGTGCAAAATACTATATTTTCAGTAGCTTATTAGGAAGAATATTCGAACTCTCACCGACCAGTTATTTGTCATTCATTATAAGGGACTTGGAGTATTCTGGAGCCTTCTTCCTGCCACAAATGTCAAGTGACAGGCAGCCTACTCTAAATGAGAAGCTTTCCACGGTGTCAGAAGACCAAAATGCACCTACTTTCGTCTCTTAATATTGTGAGATGGAAAGTAATAGGTAAATGTAACATCCGTAACATGACATCCAACAGAACACAGCAGCAGCCTCACAGCTCCATCAGCATCCATCCATCCATGGACAAGAAAAAGAAAAGGGACAAAAATGCATCTCAGGTCCAAAAACAAGCTGACACAGCTGTACAAAATATTTTAAATTAAAAAAAAAATCTTCTTGGGTTCTGAAGGGAGACAGAGCAGCAGAAGTATGCAGGGGGTTACGGAGTGGAATTCAGATACAGTGGCAACGGATGCAGTTCCATTAGTTTCAATAGAGCGGCCACTGTTTTCATCAGATGTGAATATATCCTATAGTGTCCAGAGAAGCTAAACTCATTTCTAAAGGATGAGGAACACCTGAAAACCACAGTAGATTTTTTTTTTAAAGTTCCCTTCAGCTTATAGTAGATGGAAATGTCTCCGACAATGTGAGGTCCTCAAGCAGCACTACGGAGGATATTAGGACTACAGAACATCAGTGGTCTATCCCTGCAATATAAGCACAATCCATCATAAGGCCAGTAACTAAGGGTGGAATCTTAAAGTCTTTACCTAGAGCTTATTTAGACAAAGCTCTTTCTTTATCTTGTTTTCAATTTTTACTTACCCAGTTCCAATATCACCTACATCTGTAGCACCGCCATAGATGCCAATGGAGTTACAATAACATGAAAGCACTGTGTAACCCAGTGGAATCAGGTTCACTGGCAGTATTTGAAGTCAATCCTGAGTAAGACCAGGGCAAAGTTTTAATAAGGACTTCAGAATTTGGCCCTAAGTGCAGGATTCTGTATGATACTGAGCACTCTCTGCTCCCCTTGAAGTCAACAGTTGAAGGGAGACACAGCACTTCGCAAAATTGCCAACATATGTATTTCCTTTTTCCTAGGTCATGGCCAAGAGCCCATGACCCTTTCTTACTTTTGTTTTTTCACTAAAGCCCAATGTTAACTTTGTGCATTTGCTTTGCATTGCTAAGACTTTAAAAAAAATCCACATCTGATTGTTATCACTACTCATTTCTCCACAAAGAGGGATCTCTGTGTACTTACGACCTGAACAAGGGCTACTGCTAAAAAATGTGATACTCTATTATTAAAAAGAACCTGAATGCAACAAAATGCCAAAAACAGTATGAAACTGGTGACAAAGCTTTGCAAGCTATTTGTGAAAGTTGCTGGCAGGCTTGTGGGTGGTGTATAAAAGACTCCCATACTTATGCTCTTGATTAATTAGTGAAAGGAGGGAGAGGTTATACATTTTTAGCAACTGCTGTTTCTTTATAATTAAATTCAATCTGGTATATATCTCCCTTACAGCATCAGGTCATAAAATGTTCATAAAATGCAACCCTAGCTGTCATCCACAAATTACAAATTTTAAATTTTGGTGATTAAGTCTTTGTTTAAAAAGGTGTGTGTGTGTGTGTGTGGAGGGGGGCAGCTCTTTAGCTTTAAATAACTGTAGTCCCATAAGTTTTAAATTCACTTCCAACATCATATACTTAAATAATAATATGCAAATAGGCATGACGGTTAAAGAAGGTCTTAGAGAGTAAGGATGTTTTAAATGAATAAGTAATGTTTAAAATATCAGTCTGCATGCCAGGAAAAAAGAATGCTCAATTCAATTAAGCTGGTCATTCCCAGCTTCCACACAGAAAAGGATTACCATATACTTTAAGTTGAGGTCACCCAAAGCTTTGTGTGAGTTTTACACAGGTATTCACTTTCATGTCAATAAAATTTACTGGAACAAATGCTGGCTTACATTGTGCATTGCTACTTATGGAATAAGAGAGCTTCTTAAGAAACTTTTGCTACGATGCCATGTAAACGCTAATGCTAGTCAGTGTATTGACAATTTAAAAATGTTTTCACAACAGGTATGGCTCTTTTCAGAAAAGTTTGTAGTGGTGCTTCACATACACACTTTTGATGGCTTGACTATGTTAGTTTTACTTCAGCCAGTTCCCTATTTCCAAAAGGAAAATAAATATACATTAAAGAAGAGGCCTCTCAGCTATCACTGGAATAACCAGGTGGAATTTCAGAAGTGAAGTAATTCTGTTTTTAAGATATGGATTAAATACTTTTAAAAATGAATGTTTATGGTGTATGAAAGTGAGGGACTGACAGCACTATCCTGAGTCTGGCACAATTGGCTCAGGCCTGCAAGCTGCTGAGCACTGATGAAAAAGGTGCAGCGGCAACGCACTACTTCTGAGAATTACATTTTTGCTCAGCACATGGACAGAAGTTTTGCACAGTCTAGAGAAACATGCATAATAGAACTCTACAGCTACAATAAACTGAGAACCAGTGAGCTAGGGAGCCTGCTGGAAGATACAGGGGAAGAGGCAGGGTGTTGTCAGGGACCAGCAGCTTAAATTCAATCCTGTGCAAGCAAATGCTAGGAATAGTGGCCATTTGCATTATTGCAAGTTACCCCTGCTGGAGTTATGTTCTACCCAAGTGTTTGCCTCAGGAGGAAGTGAGATGAGACCATCATCAGTCCCAGACACAGAAATACTTACAGCAGTTCCCATGAAAATGTGCTGGCTGAAATTGAATGCACTGGGTCTTTGTCCAGCTGGCAGGAAAAAGAAGATGGGGCTCCTTTAAGAATCCCTACTGAGTTTGGGTTATGAAGGAGGGGAAAGGGGGACTTACTTGAACAAAGCCAAAGCGGGAACAGGAAGTAGCTAGACTAGACATGCACTGGGAAAGGGAGAGGTATTTATACCCTGTGCATTCCAGAAGGAGCTCTCTCTCTCTCAGTCTCACACACAATTACTGATACACAGCTCTCACCTACGGGTTCAGAGTAGGATCAGGTTTTCTGATCTCCTGGGGGCTTGTTCTAGTTCCCTTTTATCTTTTGGGGCTGGGAAAGATTTTTTCCCTCATCACCAGATTGGCTGAGACAGGGTCAGTTCACAGGTCAGGGATCCATTGAGGTAGGTTAGGAGATCAAGGTAAGGTATATCAAAATGTCACAACTCACTAGATGGCAGGCATAGCAGGTGTCCAGTGCAGGTACTTGTTACAGAGGGCCTCAAACAGGAGTGGGAAGTGGACATAGGGGACGCTTTCCCCCAAGGAAGCTGGAAAAAGGAGGGATTGGGCTCTTAATATCGGGTAAAGCTGGGAGACAACTCTCCCTTTTCCACTCCCCTTTAACCCTAATACACGGGGAGGGCCGTGAAGTCTCAGTAAGGGGCTGGAAAGAAGGAGGACTGATGGTAGTTCCCAAAAAATGTGCGATCAAGTGAAGTAAAGAATTATGACCTGTACTGTCAATTATGATAGAATTTTGTACTGTATACCTTAGAAGAGTGAAACATTTAAATGGCATAAATTTCACCTTATGTTAAATGGGTGACGATGTGGCTAATTAAACCACATGCATTGCAGCCTGTCTTTCTTCCTGTGTGACTGGGACAGGGTCGCCCAGAGGGGGGAGGGGCAAGTGGGGCAATTTGTCCCAGGCCTTGGGCCCCGCAGGGGCCCCCACGAGTATTCGGAGGCTCCCCCCGCCTCCGTCTTCCCCCATCCCCCGGCGTCTCAGCTGGTAAGGTGGCGGGGCTGCGAGCTACGGCCGAGTGGTGGGAGCTCAGGCCCCTGGAGACACCATGCCGCTGCAGCGGTGTCCGGGGCCGCTCCTGGACACAGCGCACTGAGGCTCTGGGAGAGGGGGTAAACGGCATGGTAAGGGGCCGGGGCCGGGCACCCTCCTGACCCCACCCCCCACAGCCCTGACCCCAGCTCCGAGCCCAGCACCTCTGAGCCGGGCACCCCCCCTGAGCCCAGCCCCCCCACAGCCCTGACCCCCAGCTCCGAGCCCAGCCCTTCTGAGCTGGACACCCCCCTAACCCCATCTCCCCACAGCCCTGAGTCCAGCCCCTGTGAGCTGGGCAGCCCCAACCCAGAGCCCAGCTCCCCACCCAGCCCTGGGCAACAGCAGCACCACCCGCAGGCAGCGACAGCCCATTGGCACCAACCATCATCATCACCCAGCAACAGCCCATTATGTAACTGCAAATGTATACATACCATTAAAGCATTTAATGTTTTTAAATAATGTATTTAGTGTATTTTCAAATTATTACAAATTAATTTTTGAATGTATTTCACTAGTTATTTTTTACATTTCCAAATACATGTTACTATAGTATTGCAACTTTTTTTTATGGAAGGGGCCCCCAAAATTGCTTTGCTCCAGGCCCCCTGAATCCTCTGGACGGCCCTGGACTGGGACAACATTATTCCTCACAGTCATCTGCACAATAACCTATCACCTATGCCTTGGGAGGTGTTCTTGCCAGCTGACCAGTGTGCAAAGCTCACTTCCTTCAAACTACTTCACTATGTTGGCTTGGAGTTAAGGTAGGTTCAGCAGCCTTTCTGCTGGCTGCACATTGCTATCTTGCTAAGGTGTGGATGACAGCAGTGGGAGGAAAAAGCAGGCAGGCACAAATTAAATTTCCTTGCACACTTCTGACAATGCACCTCAATCCGGATCTTCAACATTCCTGACATTCCAGAATTAGGCCCCTCCCAAACAAAAATTGCCCAATATGGTAATTCTTGTAATAGTGTTTTATAATTTGGAATGGTGTCCACTATGAACTGCATGAGACCATTAAACCTTTTGCACTTATGACCCAATTAGGTTCCACAAAGGGAAAGATTAATGTAACAATTACCATTTAATTCAATCAAGCTAATAAAGGAGGCAACATTTCCCACTGTTTAAAGGAACAGACTAGCAGTCAGGAAAACTTAGTTCTATATCCCACTCTGTCACTGAACTGCTGGCATTTAAGGGATATCAAGAACTTGACGTTTTTTAAACAAGCTTTTTTTTAACTAGTCATTGACAGAGGACCTTTAAACAGCATGTTTGTTTTTTTTTAAACCTTTTTTAAAAATATTGTTTTCAGTTCTCATGATGTTTACAAGGGTCTGTCTATTCGAGAGCAACACCCCTAGACACACTCAGTCCTGCACCATCCCTTCCATCTCTACACACATGCCTTCCTGCTGCCTCTTCAGATTTAGCTTTGCTGCTGTGACTCACACACCCTACTGCAGGGCATGCGAAAGTGTGCATGCTTATCTAAGGTCACCATGTTAGTGCAAGAGACAGGACATGCAACTGACCATCAGTAATACAATGAAATTGACTACAGTTGAAATCTGCTGTCTAATGCACAAAGTAAACAAACCGAAAGAAGAGAGTGTGTTTTTTTTTAAACTGTTGAGCCCTTTTAGCTGTAGTTATCTTAGGTGTCATTTAAAATTATACTCGCTACAAAATTTTCAGATGCTCAGGAGGGTCAGGATTCTCAGAGGAAAAGGAGTTCAACTAATGTGAAGTATGATTTTAGATTATATTAATAAATTATCAAGATCATCAAACAGATAAATGCACCAATTACATTAGAGTCTTGGACTCATGCCTCACACTCAGAAACTGATTGCAATACTTAATGGGGAGCAGCATTTTCATAGTCATTCAACTATGCATTTAAGAGGGGCGAGGGGAAGGAATTTCAACTGATAAGCAGCTTCCTGTCACACAAAGACCGCTTGGCAAAGGGTCCCATGGTTTTTGTCAACAGTTCTCACCTCAGACCTGACAAACTCCTTACACCACCCACATTTCTTGCAAGGCATTTCTGTATAAGGGATATCCCTGAGGTGTTTACAGAACGCTTGTAACTTGTCAAGACTCATATTTGTTGCAAGATGTATGTATAGGGAATATTTAAGGAATAATGTATTTATATGGAAAGTATGCTTGGAGTAGAAATTTGGAGTAGAAATTAATCACCAAGAGATAACAGGCATCAGCGGACGGACCATGCAAGCAAGAGGGAATTGTCAGTGAAATAACACAAAGCTTAATTGACCAGCCTTGCTCCCTCCCAAAACTAACAATCAAAACCTCTTAGACATGAAAAAGGAACATTACAAGGTGCCCACATGCTCAGGTTTTAGCTGATCACCATATTTGGGGTTGGGAAGGAATTTTCCTCCAGGGCAGATTGGCAGAGGCCCTAGGGGTTTTTCGCCTTCCTCTAGAGCGTGGGGCAAGGGTCACTTGCTGGAGGATTCTCTGCACCTTGAAGTCTTTAAACCACAATTTGAGGACTTCAATAGCTCAGACATCGGTTAGGGGTTTAATACAGGAATGGGTGGGTGAGATTCTGTGGCCTGTGTTGTGCAGGAGGTCAGACTAGACCATCATAATGGTCCCTTCTGACCTTAAAGTCTATGATTCTATGAACAGATAGAGCTTCGCCCTGGCTGTGAATAGAAACAAAAGACTATTTTTCAATGTAATAGAGTTTAGGAAAAGGCACTCTGGATCCATTCACCAAGGACAGCCCCTGGTACTTGTACAACCATTAAGCACTTACGGAATCAGGCAACACATGTGAAGGGGAGGTACTTTCATGAATGGTTTGGATCTTGATTTTTGAGAAAGCAGCCTGCTCTGCATAAACTGAACTTGGGTGGTTGGGAAAGGGAGTAAGAATCTATTTTATTAGACAGTCAAAGTAACTATTGATAAGGATAGATATAGCTTCATGTTTTAGAATTTTGTTTTGTATTGTAACCACTTGTTTCCACAACTCACTCATTTCTATTTGAAGCTTTATTTTTTCTTAAATAAACCTATTTTTTGCTTTATCACAAGTGCTGTGTGCTTTACAGGAGCGGTGGTTTAGGAAAAACTGGTAAATTAGGAAACACTGCACCCACGGGAGCAGAGGATCTGGAATTTCTATGAGTAGCCAGTACCAGGGGCTGGATATCACAGAGGATAAAATTAAAAAACATCCAGAAAACAGTGCATTGGGGACAGCAGTGCATTGGGGACTTTCTGGGCAGAGAAAGATCAGCATACAAAGGGACCCCTCCTTGCACAGATCTGGAAGGAACAATCGAGGCCCAATGCTAATAAATAATTATAATGGAACTAAGTCTCCTTTTCAAAGTCTCCATTTCCTGTTATTCAGGCTGTCTGACAAAAAGCAGACGATCAGAATGAGAAAGCGGTAACTTGGGCATTTTGGGGAAGCAGGGGAAGGGGGCATAGGCAGCGAGTTACATTGGCCCATGCTCCACCAATGTTTGGGCTTATATTTTCAGAGCCATCCAGTCCATAGGCCGACTGGGGCAACCGCTCCAGGCCCTGTGCTTCAGGGTGACGTGGGGTCCAGGGCTGCCCGGGTGGTTAGCAGGGGGCCTGGCACCGGCAGCAGTGAACGAGCCAGCCCCAGCCCGCCACGACTCCGCCCCTCCTCTTCCTGCCCCGCCCCCATTACACCCCTTCCCCCAACCCCCCGCCCCACCTCTTTCCGGGAGCTGGCGGGGTGGGGCGAGCTGGGGCCGGGTTGCTCACTGCTGCCGGCGCTAGGACCCCCACTAACCCCTCAGACCACCCTGCACCCCACATCCCCCTGAAGTGGGGGGACCGCCAAAGCGCGGGGCTCAGAGCAATTGCCCCAGTCCATCCTATGGATGGGACAGCTCTGCTTGGACCCGTTCTGGGAACCACCAAAAATTATACAAAGCTGGTGCCCATGGAAGGGGGGCACAGGAAGGCTGAAAACAGCAAACCTAGAAAAGGCACAGATCAGGTGAGAACACATCTAAAATTATAGAAACATACATAGATGTTGAAACAGTCAATGAAAACTGTGACGGAAATAAAAATCAGTACTCACCACATCTTTAAATCTGCACCTCACCTTTAATCACAGAACCAAAATATTTTAGTATATTTATAAAAACTTGACTGGCTACTTTCCAATATATTCATTACATTAAGTTTAAATTTACGACAAATATTACCCTTTTGGAAATTCTGAGTAAAGCCATCTCAAACTCCTGGAATGAAGAACCTTTTGTCTTTTCAATTATACTGTTCTATTGAAACTCAGCTGGGAAAGTAAATGCAGGAGTACTTATGCCATGTATTCTGTTCTTTGGGATGGTAAAAAAAATGATGACTTGCCTGTATTTTAACTGTTGTTGAATGGGTGTATTCCACATAGGTGTGTGCGCATCCAGTACGACAGAGGCAGAGAATTTTCTGCAGCAGTACCTAACAGGCGCATGCACCCTGGACATTCTCGTGGCCTCTTATAAGGTTAAAGGCAACTCCTCTCAGTTTTTTCATACTGGAAACTCTGGTGCAAAGGGGATGGAGGGCGAGTCAGGAAATACACATGTGCAGCTGCAGCTCGAAGAACAGTTACAATACAGGTAAGTAACTGTTTCCTTTTTGAGTGGCTGCATATGTGTCTTGCACTCAGGTAACTCACAAACAGTATCATTAAGATATGGAAGCAGTCATCATGGTGTAATAATGGGTGAAAGTATGCACCAAGGACTAAGTGACAGCCCTACAAATGTCCAGTATGGGGACATCTTTTAGAAAAAGCCACCAAAGTAGCTTGAGCTCTCGTTGAATGAATCGATAGTCTTTGTGGAGGAGGAAGTGTCCACTATGCTGTAAACTGAGGTAATGCAGGAAATAATCCACCTAGAAACCATCTGATGTAACTGCCTCACCTCTCATTATGTTGGCATAATCGATAAATAGTTGGAGACAAATGGAAAGGTTTAGTCCTGTCTAGATAAAAGGCTAATGCTCACCTTACATCCACAGTATGCAGACATTCATCCGTGTGTGTGCACAGTTTAGAGAAAAATACAAACCTGCTATATTATCTGATATTTGCTTTTCATCTCAATCACTTTAGTCAGGAGGATGTGGCTTCAAAGCTACTTTATCTTTGAAAAAAATATTGTGTATGGCAGTCCTCCCATGAGAGCCTGAAGTTTACCAACTCTTCTGGCTGATGCGATGTCTAAGAGAAAAGATGTCTGACAACACAGATGAAGCAAAGAACATTTGAGCTTGTGCCTACCTGAGGGGCCCATTAAAGTAGTTAATACAGTGTTAAGGCCTAAGATGTCAATGAATCCTTTGCTGGGGGAAAGAGTCAAACAACCCCTTTAAAAAAAAATCTAGAAACCATCAGTTTAAAAAACAAACATGCACATACAAGACAACCTTCCATGAACTAAAGGATAATTTGCTGCTAAGTGGACTCTTAGGGAGCTTAGAGAAAGGCCCGAGGATTTCAGATGTAACAAGTACTCCAAAATGTCCTAAATCATAGTTTCTGATGGAGATATCCTCCAGAAAGTGGGCTAGCTTGAAAACAACTTCCAGTTAGCTAAATAAGTGGGTCAAGAGGATTGCCTTTCTGCTATTAGACAATACCTTCTGAATTGCTACAGAGCAGTTGTCCTTTGACTGATCTAACCAGTCAATAGCCATGTCAAAAGGTGCAGGCTTTTTGAGTCCGGGTGCAACATCTGTCCATGCTGTTGGGACAGCAGGTCTGGAAGAGGAAGCAGAAGGTACAGAGGCCAAATTGAGAGGCTGTGAAGATTAGAGAATCAGCAATGTTTCAACCACACCAAAGCTGTAAAAATTATCTTGGCATGGTTTTATTTCAACTGGAGGATCACCTGTGGGATGAGCAGAACGGGGGGTAAGGGTAGCAGTGCAATGCATACATGAGACTGTCCCTATGGCAGGAGAAATGCATAGTTCAATAAGCCTGGACTATGACACGCTCAAAAATAAAATTGATGGACTTTCTTGGGACCAGCCTTGTGGCCTGCTCCATGAGGTGGGGTTTGAAGCACAAGTCTCTCTAAATCTGCATTCTGCTCTTGAATGAGAAGCAGATACTGCACCTCTCCTTAATGTGCCCCTCACTGAGGCTCAAAAGATAGCCTATAAGAGGATCACTATTTGGAACAGACACCCCACACAATGAGCAGTGCTTAAAGCCTGGAGAGCACTGCATACCAACAGTGCCTAGCACAAAAACTAAAATGATAAAACACAATTTACAAAATAAAATATACTTAGTTAGCAGTTAATAACTGTTAACACTGCTCTACAGCCAAAATGCTTCTGAAATAAATGTAGTCAAACTTTACTAATTCTGGGTCACTGAGAACGAAAATGATGCTTAAAATTGTTGATTGGCTCTAGTTTTCAAGATATGCTATTGGGTCAGTATATACGATCCTTGACTTGGGAATGGCGGAGGATAAGTGAGTTATAAAGGGAAGGGATCTCAATCTAAACCAGAAATGACTAAAATACATCTTTGACTGGATCTATAAATAAATCTATGACTGGGTTTGGACAGTACTTGCTTTTTTAGGCAAAACAATGAATGATGCAATCTGAAGCTGGTATTGCGTCATACATGATATGAATTGCATCATGTTATTCCTAGAAGTCATGGATGATGCAATCATAATGAAGCTTACATCACTCTGCTGAACAAATTGCCCTATATCAGCTCTAGAAATCATACAGTGTCGTGCTCTCTTATTTGTCAGTGTTTGATTTTGCAAAGGGACACATTTCTGTTTAGCCAAAGAGAGCAGAGATGCCTCGAACTTATGTGAACAGTGCAGATAACTTCTGCTATGTTTGTGGTGAAGTGACTTTTGCATCACAGAAGCGCAGTATAACCACTATGGTTAAGAAAGCCTATCACCTTTATTTTGGCTGCAAAATTGGAGATCAGGACAAGAGGTGGGCCTCACGCATATGCTGCAACACTTGTGCAACAAATCTTCGCCAGTGGTTGAACAGGAAAAGGAAATCTATGCCTTTTGCAGTGCCAATGATTCGGAGAGAGCCAACAGATCATACCAGCAATTGTTACTTCTGCATGGTGCCTCCAGTTGGGAAAGGTGTGTCAAAGAAGAAAAAGTGGACTGTGCATTATCCAAACATTCCATCAGCTATACGCCCAGTACCCCATGGAAAAGGACTGCCGGTTCCTGATGCACCAGAATCATTCTCACTTGAGTCAGATGAGGAAGAGGATGAAACTTCTGGTCCTGAACCATCAATGTCACAGGACCCACATTTTCTCCCATCCTCCTCCTCTGAACCACACCTTATAACACAAGGTGAACTGAATGACCTTGTCAGGGATTTGGAACTACCCAAGAGTAAGGCAGAGCTGTTGGGCTCCAGACTACAGCAGTGGAATCTCCTGGTAGGTGATGTTAGGGTTTCCATGTTCCGTGACCATCAAAAGGATCTTGTCCCATTCTTCTTCATCGAAGGTTATCTTGTAGCCTGCAACAACATCGATGGTGTGATGGCAGCCCTCAACATCGTTCACGATCCTGATGAGTGGAGACTGTTCATTGATTCATCGAAGACGAGTCTTAAAGCTGTTTTACTGCATAATGGCAATGTTTTGCCATCAATTCCAGTTGGTCATGCAGTCCATATGAAGGAAACCTATGACAACATGAACAACTTTTGAGGTGCATAAACTGAGACCAACATCAGTGGCAGCTTTGTGGCGATTTGAAGGTTGTTGCTCTCTTGCTTGGTCTGCAGACTGGATACACAAGTACTGCTGTTTTCTCTGCGAATGGGATAGTCGTGCAAGAGATTCCCATTACATCAAGAAAGATTGGCTACTCCGACAGTCATTGGAGCCTGGGAGGAAAAGTGTTCAGCATCCACCACTTGTTGAATCAAGGAAGATTTTGTTACCACCCTTACACATCAAGCTGGGTCTGATGAAGAACTTCGTCAAGGCCATTGACAAAACACAAGCAGCTTTCAAGTACCTCCGTGGAAAATTTCCAAAGTTAAGTGAAGCTAAGATAAAGGAAGGTGTCTTTGTTGGTCCTCAGATTCATGAACTTCTTCGAGATGATGCATTTGACCATGCACGGCGTGGCAAGGAAAAGACGGCATGGAAAGCCTTCCAGTTAGTGGCAATAAATTTTCTCGGAAACAACAAGGCAGACAACTACAGGTTGTTGGTGGAAAACCTCCTCAAGGCATACAAAAGCCTTGGTTGCAACATGTCACTAAAGATAAATTTTTTGTACTCTCATCTAGATTTTTTTCCACCGAACTGCGGAGCAGTGAGCGATGAGCACGGCGAGCGATTTCACCAGGACATTGCAACAATGGAGAAACGCTATCAGGGCAAATGGAGCCCATCAATGCTTGCAGACTATTGCTGGACAGTGACAAGAGATGCTCCATTTAATGAATACAAGAGACAAGCCAAGAAGCGCCAAGTAGACACTGAATAGGACTAAACTATGTACAGAATAGTTTTTTGCCTTTTGTTTCATAATAAATTTTATTTATATAACCCTTTTGCTGATTTTTAAAGTGTTACATAAATAGGACAGGTGAAATATTATCACGTAAAGCAACCATAAACACAGGAAAAGACCTAGGTTTACAATTTATGATTAAAACTCTACTATCTACACAATATACATAGACATAAAATGTAAAAACTTAAATATCTTAGAAACAGTAGCCAATCAGTTGTTTTAATTGTCATATTTGAATTCAGCACATCAAAATACATAATAAATAACATATTTTATCTCTGAAGCAGATGACTTCTCAAAAATTGTAGACCAGTTCTATTTACAAATAGATAAAAAACTGAACTACCTAATGACGCAAAAGAAAACAAAAGTGAGGTAAAGTGCACTGGGAGCTCCAACTCGGGCCATAGGCAAGGAGAAGGAATTAGGGGGAGGGTCAGGGCTGTGCCACCCTGATAAAGCCTTGGGAGGGGACACAAGGACATACAGGGTGCAAGCACCGCTCCAACAGGTATTGCTGCAGAACGCTCTTCAGCTCTGGCACATATACACCTGAGAGGAATAAACATGTGTAACCATGCAAAAAAACCATCCTAGGTGTAGATTAGAGCAGTGGGCACAAGCATTATAGAAAAATCTAAAGTAGATAGATTAGACAAAATACACCATTTCACTCTCTCTCAGAGGGGATCTCAAATTGCAGAAAAATATGAATCCTTTGAAAGTTGTAATATTGAACCAATCTTAATACTGGCAGATGCTGCTGCTACACAGTTTCCAGAGAGGTTCTGTACATGTCTAATGTAAAATATGCTAATAGAAAAACAAGCAGCTGCAGCCTGCTCATTTAGTGAAAATTAACAGCTTGTATATGTTCCTTATATTATTTACCCCATAGATGCCAAAATAACGTAGTCCAGGTAGATTGAAAACAGTGAGATATAAGAGGTTTGTTGAGAGATCTGCCATGTTAGAGCTTTTTATACTAAGGTCTTTATAGTAGGGTTGTTAGGAACTATGGGGAACAGAGTGGGGGGAAGAGACTCAGTCTTTTTTTTAATTATCAAAATTAAGAGCAATGCTTAGAATCTTTCCAAATAAGAAAAGTGTGATGAGGGAATCTCAAATATGTGGAAGTTCAGTTAGATTTTGGCAAAGTTAAGACTACGCATATAAGAACTTCAAACCCTTAATGTTAGAATGGTTTCAAAATTTGACTCAGCTTAAATTTTACTGGGTTCAAGTTTGTAAGTAGAACCAAGAATGAGGAGAGTATCCAAAAATATTTTGTGGGGCAATGCCCCAGGAAGCCCACTGGTAAAATGTCTACTACGTGCAGGACAATTAGAGTCCCAGTTTTATTTCTGGCATCATGTTTATGCTGTGTCAGCAATATGATAATGGACTGTCTCCTTTGAAGCCACAATCTCCAGTAACTTATAAGAAGTGGGTTGAGTTTTGGAAGATTATATCACTAGAGGCTGCAGCACGCAAAGTCCTGAAACTGGCACCAACTAGGATGGCTGAAGCAATGAAAAAGAGGAGAGAGAGACAGAAAGATGTGGAAAAAGGCATAAAGGGAAAAAAGGATTGGAAACAGAAGGGAGACGTTTGAAGAGGGAGGGAGGAGATGAGGACAGAAGAGGCAAGGGTATTGTGATAGGTTGTCAGATTTTAGGACTCTATGTGGAAATGTTGAGCTATTCTGATGACTCACCCTGGCATATCAGATGGCTCTCATTAATTCCAACTCCTCAAAATAGAAGACAGAGCATCTGTGAGCTAAGAGAAAACTAGATGAAGAAATAGGAAGACCTGCAGAGACAAGCCCTAGGAATAATGACATGAAGAAGCTAATGCTAAGATCTGTTTGAATCTGTAAATGCAATCCTGTCTCAGGACTTTATTGCTCAAGTCTACGAAGCAGCAAAATAAAAACATACTCTGTAAAGTCAGGGAGTATGGACAAGAACCTAAGTTGTGCTCTGTGTTAGCAACACAAAGGGAAATGTGCCAGTTCTTTAACAATTCCCTTCATTTTCTGCTATTAAAAACAGCATTTTTCTTCAGCAGTTTTGACATCTAGCTGACAATATAAATTTGAATATGAACCAAAGTTATAAATATGAGGTAAAGACAATTTTGAGTCAAGTTATTTTAATGTAGATTTGATTGAAACCATTACTGATTAAACATTAAAACGTAGCTTTGGTGAAAAAGATGGCCCAGTAAAATGTCTGTGAAGTGGAAACTAACTTCTTGGTTCTCTTGCAGCTCATTAATCTCTCATAAGGTGATAATACCTGAACTCTGGAAGGAACCTGAAAAGTTTGGGCTGCTTGGCAGAGCCACACTGTTCTTTTCTGCATGCCTTGGTATTTAAGAATAATAATTAAGATGAAAGTCAAAGAGAAACAAGTTTATCCCTATTTGTGTTCAAAGTCTTTCAAACAGCTCTCTGAATTATCCTCACTTTATAGCCTGAGAGACTGAGGCAGAAAGGTTAATGCCAAAAGAACCTGATTTTCAGAGGTGATGAAAACACAACCTCTAATGAAGTCAATGAGATCTGCAAATGCACAGCACCTCAGAAAAAGTCAGGCCTCTTATTTAGGTCCCTATATATGGATACAGGCGTCTAACTTTGGACATACAAGACTGAAAATTTTGACCCAGGTGTTTAAGGCGGGGCATCCAGAACTTGAGACAGGCAAAATTAGAAAATACTTTTGAAAATCTTGACTAAAGTGACTTGCACAAAGCCATAGAGGGAATCACTGTTGGAACAGAGATTAGAGTCAGGAGACCTTACTCCATGCCCCTCTTTCTCTTTAGAGAGAAATACCCTTAAGAAAGTACCATTAATTAGTTTCTCAAAATACAAAAAAGAGCAATCTTTCTCAAAGGTTCTGTGGGAGTCTTCAATTTACAATGCCACATATCATTAGAATTGACTGATTGAGATACATTTACAATTGTTCAGCTGGAATGCCTCAATATGTTTCTTCAAAGCCTCAATAATTAGTTAAAGAGACCCTCAAATGACTTAAGCATAACATTAAAGTTTTGTCTAAAAGAAGTTTTTGAATAACAATTCAAATAACAATTTGGCAATGTTTATCACACTTTATATTTAAATGAGGATAGACATTTTTCATTTAAAATGATCTCCCTGAAGCATTGGACATAAACACTCAGAAGCTATTGAACAAAAAATGGAAAGCAAAACCCACCACTCTTTGTGAACCAAAGTTAAGGCCAAATGTAGACACCTATTAAAAGTACCTTGATTTCCAAAGATGCCAAACAGCACACAAAGCCCCCTGAAATCTATGGGAGCTGTGGGTGCTCAGTTTATCTGAAAAAAAAATGAAACCACTTTTATAGCAACCTCAGGCGATAGACTTCAGGCAATATAAGAAAAGTTCTCACTCCCCAGTGTATAAGCAATAAAACTCCTCAAGCCTCAAACAAAAAGTCCTCTAAGTCGTCCCCTTTTTGGAGATATATGTACTTATTCAACCAACATCCTTCCTTTTTTAGGATGCAACCCAAGTCCAATATAAGTGCTCAACATTTTGGAGGATAAAAGCAGAAGTACACAGTTACCACCTAAATCTCCATTCATGCACAATATTCACTACTTAATTCTTCCTCCTTTTATATATGGCAGCTGGTGTTAGCAGGCTACCGCCCTATCCTTCCTTCTGGGTGGTAGTAATCCCCTCAGATTCCACCTGCTACCTCCTTGTCTGTCTGGGAACTGACTTCTTAGAACTCTGGTAAACATTTAACAAATTCTTGATTGAAGATCTGAGGCTACAGACACTGGAACTCTGCTGACCAGACGAAGTCACAGTGGGCTAACCAAACCAGCATATAGATCCAAAGAACTAGTAACAACACATAGTATATTTATTGGCAATTGATCAGTCAATACAGAGCCACATGAGGGAGTTGTTTATAGGTAAACAGGCATCTGTCGCATGAAACCAGAGCCAGATTTAGAGTCAGGCAACCTAGGCAACTGCTGGGGTGCCGGCCCGGGGAGCGCCTAACCCTG
This sequence comes from Trachemys scripta elegans, assembly GCF_013100865.1. Taxonomy (NCBI): domain Eukaryota; kingdom Metazoa; phylum Chordata; order Testudines; family Emydidae; genus Trachemys; species Trachemys scripta. Next base: position 85,652,684 of record NC_048300.1, on the reverse strand, counting down.
TAGGCAGCAGCCAAGCCAACTCTAAACTCACTTGGCACCTACATTTTTGCAGTAAAAGTTCCTTAGGTGCCTAAGTTTCTGCTTCTGGGCATGTACACTGCTGCCTCACTGGGGAGGCCTAGACACATATCTCTTACCCAAGCCCAGAGTAATCCACAAAATCGGAGAATATAGGCTTTCATCCACCTATCTTGTCTCTGGGGCCCAATCTCATAGGTGCATTCAGAGGTTTCCTACAGGGTCAGGTCCCATTCAAAACCTGGCATGGGGTAAATGAAAGTGGAGGTTCCCACTCTGCAGCCTGATGGTTAGGGCACCCACTTAGAGCAGTGGTTCTCAAAGTGGGGCCGCCGCTTGTGTAGGGAAAGCCCCTGGCGGGCCGTGCCGGTTTGTTTACCTGCCAGGTCTGCAGGTTCGGCCGATCGTGGCTCCCACTGGCCGCGGTTCGCCGTTCCAGGCCAATGGGGGCTGCGGGAAGCGGCGCGGGACAAAGGAGTCCAGTCCTTCTGCTCCAACGACTAAATTATTTATACACAGCGGAACAGCTTCAATAGGAGCGATTCTCACATCGGACTATATCATGGCCCAGTAGTTAGAGCACTCTGAGAAAGCAGGGAGACCCCTGCTCAAATACTCTCCCCTTGTTGCCTAAGAGAGGAATTGAACCCAAGTTTCCTATTTGCCAGGTAAGTGCTCTAAACACTGGACTAAAGTTATACGTGGGTACGCTACTTCCTCTGGCCTTTTTGGGTGATGCGAGGCAGGTGCCTAACTCATTCTCACAAAAAATGACTTAAGTGCCCAGATCCACAAAAGGTGTAAGTGAGTTCTCACTCCAGCCCTGGAAACCTGGGCTGGCAAGCTCTCCTGGTGACTGAAGAGCAGACACACTCCACCAGTACCTTCACCAAATATCTTTATTATTATTTCTTCTCTTATGTTCCAGGTACTGCACAATATAGCAGCAGATCAAAGTGTCCTTCCTCCTGCTTCCTGGCTCAGCCTTTTATGCTGCTTGCTTTCTTCTCTGAGCAATCCAGCTGGTGAACTAATTATCACATCAGAATCCCTACAGTGATCCCCACTAACCCAATCAGACTAACTCCCTACTACTTTAACTACCCAGTGCCCTGAGTGTGGTAAGTGACGAGCATGCAGGCTCCCCAAAGGGGGTCTATTTATAGCTGCTAATAGCACCCTACCACAGCACCTAAGCCTCCTTACTCCAGTAGAGGGGTTCCAGTTGTGGATTTCTTGCAGAGGTAGGTGCTTCCCAGCAGCCCTGACTTAAGTGTCTATCTCCATGAGAATGGAGGGGCTTAGCACACTCCCCTCTCATTGGCATCTCCTACTGGCTAACTTAGGCAGGGAGCAACCTAACATGCTGGCTTTTGTGCATCCTTAAGCGCCTATCTCTTAGACTTAAAATTCTGTCAGGCATTTGACCTGGTACTGAATGACATTTTGGTTAAAAAAACTAGAATGATATAAAACTAATATGGCACACATTACATGGATTAAAAACTGATAGGTTTCAAAATGTGATTGTAAACAAGGAATCATCAAGTGTGTGTATTTTCAGTCCAGTACTGCAAGGATTGGCACTTGGCCCTATACTATTTAACTTTTTTATCAATGACCTGGAAGTAAACAAAGTCATCACTGATCAAGATTGCAGATGACAAAAATTGGGGTAGTGGTAAAGAAGGATGTTGCTATATTGGAGAGGGTTCACAGAAGAGCCACAAGAATGATTAGAGGATTGGAAAACATGCCTTAAAGTGATAAACTCAAACAACTCAAAGAGAAGGTTAAGGGGTGACTGGATTATAGTCTATAATAATCTACATGGGGAACAAATATTTAATAATGGCCTCTTCAGTCTAGCAGAGAAAGGTATAACACGATCCAATGGCTGGAAGTTGTAACTAAACAAATTCAGTCTGGAAATAAGGCACACATTTTTAACTGTGAATGTAATTAGCCACTGGAACAATTTACCATGGGCCGTGGTGAATTCTCTACCATTCGCAATTTTAAAATCAAGTTTGCATGTTTTTCTAAAAGATCCACTCAAGGAATTATTTTGGTGAAATTCTATAGCCTGTGTTATACAAGATGATTACAGTGGTCCACTCTGGAATTTTCTGAATCTCTCCCCATTCATTGTATAGGGATCTAGGTGCCTAACTCAGAGTTTGTGAATCACAATGTTGTTCCAGTGATATTCTAGGTGCTTAAAAGTCCCTTGTGGATCCAGGTCTCAGCACCTAATGCTCAGAGTCTTGTGGAACCCAGATGTAATATGCCCACTGGACTTCCCAGAGTGCATAAAATTAAGCACCTGCTCAAGTCTTTGCAAGATCAGAGTGCAAGTTTGAAAAGTTTTCCATGAATGAACTGAGCAAAAAAAAAGAAAAATAAAAAAATGAGTGGAAGTGGAAGGATAAATAAAACGTTTACAAATCTTTGATTTCATCTTCGAAGCTATAAACAGCAGTTAATATGTTTATATTATTTCTCAATACATAATTTTTACCTCTTTAAAAACTTGAAATCTCTTGCTTACCCTTGTCAGAGTCAGTGTCCCTTCTTTACATGTACTGCAACGGACCCGCAGTTTTCCAGGCTTCACAGTTTGGCAGAAACTTTTGCAGAAAACATAAAAACTGTTGTAACTAGCTGCACCTGTTGGAAAGAAAACAAAGAAAACAATTTGCACTGAAATCAGAACTAGTCTGGAGTGTTTTAAAACAAACAAACTGAAAAACAAATTTAACAGAATCATAGATTTAAAAGGCCAGAAGAGTCCTTTGTGATCATCTACTCTGTCCTCTTGCGTAACACGTCATAGGACTTCCATATATTAATTTCTGCCTCAAGTCCCACAGCTGTGGTTGAACTAGACCATATCTTCTTTAAATGTAATTTTTAGCCTACTAAAAATTATAAGTTATTTGCACTCTCCCTCCTAAAGCCACCCTTGTCTGGTCTTTGGGATAGTAGCAAGAGTGTTATTCCTGGTGCCTACCCTTAAAGGCCAACACCCATAATGGTATGGACTTTTTGAACCCCTGCAAGCAAGAAGAGGTGGTTTCACAGGCCCTGGGAAGAGGACTGTGATCCAGAAAATGGAACAGGGTGAAGATATTTGTAGTCCTGCTTGTTGGACTCTTATTTAACCCAGTGGGGGAAGGGGAAGGCTTTTTGATTTGGCCAGAAGATGAAACTAAGTAACCAGTCAGAGGGAGACCACTGACAGCGAGAGGAAAACAGAGTCTGAGGCTACTGATCCAGGGGTTCACAAAGACACTGTCTTCTATTTTTAAAAGCTATAGCACCCAAGCTGCCATTGATGGCACCTATGCTACCTGAAACGCCCTCTAAGTTGGCTGCCTGCAGCTAAGCAGCGTGTGTGACCTCCAGCCCCTAGGAAGGATAGCTTAACAGCATTAATGGCAGCATGTTCTAAACCTAGCCACAAGTCTGAGAATAAGGAACTACTGCATTTGACTCCTGATTCTGAGGCAGTGCTTAACCGTTCTCCTTTTGTTTCTCTGTCTGCAAAGAGGAGCTGGGTACTGCTTACCTACCTCACATGTTGCGGGGGGCGGGGTGATGATTAACGAGAAGAGTTTCAAAGATACAAAGGGAAGTTAGATATACAAATCCCATTGACTTTCAGTGGAAGTTGAATGCCTGATTCCCCCCGGGCCTTTGAAAATCTCCCCCCTAAATAGTTAGTAATATGTTAAGTAATCTTGTATAAATGTTAAAGCTTTGTAGGATTGTGCCCAATGGTTGAAATCTCCAGAAACATTTACTTCCCAGTTTTTAATTGCTTGTTTGTCAACCCACGGAACCGTTTGCCAGAGGATGTTGTGAAGGCCAAGACTATAACAGGGTTCAAAAAAGAACTAGATAAATTCATGGAGGATAGGTCCATCAATGACTATTAGCCAGGATGGGCAGAGATGGTGTCCTTAGTTTCTGTTTGCCAGAAGCTCGGAATGGGCGACGGGATAGATCACTTGATGATTATCTGTTCTGTTCATTCCCTCTGCGGCCTGGCATTGGCCACTGTCGGAAGACAGGATACTGGGCTAGATGGACCTTTGGTCTGACCCAGTATGGTCTTATGATTTTAATTTTACTCACCAATAACACACTGAAAACACATTGAAAACATGCTTAAAGTGTCAGGTTACCAAACATGAACTTTTCCATTACCTTAGTGAAGAGGAAATCTTTTAGCATGAGTCACACAATTACATGAAAACTGAAAGATGATAAGTCATGGGTGATTCATCTATTGAATTAATTCATAATATGATAATGGTAAATTCTTGAGTATTAACTTCTTGCAATCAGTCTGATGATCTTCATGCTATTTATTTACCCGCAACTTACGGACTGAATCTTATTTACTAGTACCAGTAAGGTGGGGCAGCAGGAAGAAGAGAGAATTATCTGCTTTGCTTGCTAGCCAAAAAAATTCACAAGTATCTATGCTCATCTCCATTTTTTCTTTTAGTAACATGACATTTGAGTAGCTTTGGAACACACACTGAGCTACCTTAGAAAATATTAGGTGTAATAATGTAAAGTAAACCATATTTACTACATTTTTGCATGCCCTTCAGAATAATAAAGAGAATGTGTACTGTTATATGTTATTTGAAACCAATTCCATATTATTCACATTCAGGAATTGCCTAAACGCCCTGATGCAACTAGCTCCCAAACCTTAATTACTCACAGGGCTGTACAGGAAAAAAAGTAAAATCTTCCAAAAGAAAAAGAAATGACTCCAGAGAACACTTACATTATTGAAAGAAGGCATTTTCCAGTGAGCACTTAATAATATTAAAAAAACCCCATCTCTGATCAGTGTCCAAACCTGCAGGAACACAAAATGCTCTTCCAGAGGGCAACAGTAATGTCCTTAATATCCTCTTCACTTATATTACCCCCTAAGAATTTTTATTATGCTTCTCTGAGGGAAAATAAATGACCGCAGAAGGACACAACAGATAACAGGATTTTCAACTGAATTTAGACCTTGTGAAAGTTGCTGGATATAGTTCTGTAAATTAAATGAAGTCCTCTCCTTATCCTTTCAGCAGGTACAACACAAGCAGCAACAGTGCATATCTCTCCACAGTGCTCTATCAATGTGCTCTGAGTTGCAGGTGGTACCTTTAAGAATAAGAGGGAAGTCAATCCGCTTGCCAATTCAATACTTGTTATCTCTGCTGAGGGCCTCAATTAGTGCCAAATGTGACAGAGTTTTGAAAATCTGGATATCTATCCACTAGTAATCACACTGAGACCCCCAACTTGTTTGCCTAGGGTGACTAAATGACTTGCAGGCACTACTAACCTGGGCTGAATTTGAGCTAAGATCCAAAGAAATAAAACACTCTTTATTGAAAAAGATTAAAGGCGGTCTGCAAACTGGTCAGTCTTTCCTTTTTGCATCTCCTTAACATGGGAACAGCAAGATAGTCAACAAAACAAAAATGCAGCACAAATATTTCATGTATCAAATAGTCACAACCGTAGTTTGCTGCTGCAGGAGGTCATCAAGATAATCATGGTCATTAGAGTTGGCTTCCTTTGGCTCCCCACTTTCAGATGCACAAAATATAACTTCAACGTAGAGGGAGATTGAGCCCCAGATCTATTTTTGCATCTCCATTTCCCACCTTTTGGCTCTGCTAACAATGCCACTTTGATATCCAGTTAATTTGCTTTTCCTATAAATGACGTCACACCTTCTTCCACATCAGCCCTGCTGCTTAGAATGCTCATTCTGAGTGGATCCACAAGGTCATTACCCGCTCTCCTTATTCAAATCCATCCTCAAGAGTCATAGCATAAATAGGTCTCATGTGAAATTAACTAAGTCATCAAACACCACACATAATGCTGTACGCTAGCCCTCATGGAGGAAAGTAAACATGTAGTTTATTGATTCTACTCCCGACTCCATTCCCGCACTCCCAACTGTCTTGTGTCCTGCTTGTTATATCATGTTCAATTTACCTTATAAACTACATGGGGCAGGGATCATATCTTCCATCTGCTCTGTATGCTAGGCACCTCCCAGTTAGAAAGATATATTATTGATAGTAAACTGCAAAATATTTCTAGTGTAACTCACCATAAATAAGCATGACTTACTGTCACAATAAGAACAGAGGGGAATCTTGGAGACCTGGTTTGAGGATTATTGCAGATTTACTGTATAGGTTAAACCTTGCAGAGTACAATGTCTCAACCTGACTTTTACTTCCATCAGTACGATCAATTTTCTCATTTATTAACTTAATTTGGGGGGGGGGTTAACACAGAAGAAACATATTTAGAATAGATCTAGCTGGAGCAGTTACTCAAAAGACCCGTGCAGAGATGCGGAATAACATTTGGATTGTCTTTCCTATAGCAAGGCTGCTGGAGACTGAGAGCATTACGGGGGGATGCTCTGATCTTAGGTAGGGAGTTAAATGGAGACTTTCAGCAACCCAACAACTATTTTAGGCAACTGGATTGATTCCAATCCCACATTCTTGTAGTCAACATATTAGGATTGTGTAGTGAGCAACATCACCAGGAATGGGGGCAAGAGGAGCCAGAATTAAAAAGGTACACATGCCTAAAGTGAGCATACTGTACATCAAACTACAACAGTTTAGCATTAACCATATCTATTCTAGGAAGTGCTAGCATGAATCTTAGCAAACATCTTTGACTCAGAATATATTCCAATGGTTCCCCTTTTAAAGGGGAGAAAGGGGGGAAACAAGAAAGGAATCTGATTTATGCACAACACCAGCTCTGAAGTGGCATTATTAATACAAAATTGTAATTATGGCACTGAGCCAGCAATCACTAAAATTGCTACAGCATCAAGTTTACAACCTCGTCTTCCCTCGTTCAATCATGCTCTATAGGTTTTTATGAAGTTTTCCATTAATATTTTATAACACTGGCACTCAGCTAGACTGTGCAGATACAGCAATTACCAATTAAAAAACTGAAGTCCCATTTTAAGTGTTAGTTCTGATACTGAAGATGTGCATAACACACAAAAATAAAAAAATAAAGTTAACCACTAGTTTATTTTGTGGTTTTATAGAATTGCAATTTTTTAAAAGAGAAAACTAGTTGTACTTGTGTTTGCAATTCTTGTTTTCAGAGAATGTGCAGTTACAGAAGTTCTTGGTCTATGCTCCATATATGTGACTGGCAGGAGTGCCACTGCTATGTCTTTTTGGCTATCACCAATTAAGAAGATGATATGAGTCTGCCCTACAATAGGTGAAATTCCATCATGACTTTTGAAAGATATTTACTATGAGACCACAGTACCACATTACCTTATCCTTAAAGAAGAACAGTGCAACTTTTATTAGCCACCAGTGCTTGATGCTCATACATTCTACAAGCTGAACTCACTGCTATCAGGAAAATAACCTTAGAAATGTGATCTCTCAGTGGTTCAAAAAGAGCTTTCATCATGTTACTCAGAACCACATGAATTTCCCTAAACACAAGTGACTTCTTAACAAGGCCCCAGAAAATGACTATGGGATGCAGAAAAACTAGTCTACTTTCATTCATGAAACTCATTCATGAAACATTGAAATGCAGCCAAATGAATCCTTTCCCACGTGTTGGTATGTTCATCTCACAACCTGCTTCAATGCTGCTAGGATGACTACCCTTTCAGAAGCCACGCTGACAGGGAAAAGGAACCCTGAGTAGATGTAAAGAGATCCCTTGTTTCCTTATGATCTGATGTGGTAAGATCACCATCAATTCCATCAGGACTGGAAACCATGTTTGCCTTAGCCAATGGGGGGCCATAAAGTTCATGAAATGTATCTCTACTGGGCTTATTCAGGGCCTTTGCTAACATAGTGAATGGGGGAGTAGCTATCATGAAATTCTATCCTTCCTACTGCCTTAAAGTGAATGAAGGTGTCCATCACCAGTGAAATCTTTATCAGGTGTCTTAAACAGAACACAAGGGTCCTGGTGTTCAGTGGAGTGGCAGACAATATGGGATGTTCCCCACAGAAGAAAGATCTATCATCCTCTGATCTGGTCACCACTTGTCAACTCTATAACCCCATAGCCTGCTCTGATAAAATTTCCCTTTCCTGCCAGGCAAAAGGCATCTAGGAACGTCTTGCGAGACATTGCCTAGTCTAGCCACTGCAGGATTAAGAATCAAGATCTTTTATATCCTTTTCAGAGTAGCAACTGTGTTAGTCTGTATCCGCAAAAAGAACAGGAGTACATCCGAAGAAGTGGGCTGTAGTCCACGAAAGCTTATGCTCTAATAAATTTGTTAGTCTCTAAGGTGCCACAAGTACTCCTGTTCTTTTTATATCCTTTGTTTATGTAAAACTGGTGGCCTGATTCTTCTTTTAAATCAGGACCACTTTATGAGATATGAGGGCTCTCAAAGTCCACTTTCAACCAGGCCACCTCAGTCCCCAGAATATTTATGTAGCAGGATAACTTCTGGAGACACCAAATATCTTGATAATGAAGTCCCTCTGCAAGTGCTTCCCCACCCTAGGCAGAATGCATCCATGATTGTGCCATTTTGGCTCAGAGGAATATGGAAATGCTCTTCTAACTGCATATTGGTTTTGGACCATTACCAAGTTGGAGCATCGCAGAAGTTGCCTATCAGCCAAATACAGTACAAAACTCTCTATATGGCTTTTGATCATTGATGATGTCACCTCTGGTTGGGACTTGCTAAGGGCATGACCAGGCCACCATAAATTTTCTGGTGGTCACCAGGCCAATCAAAACATCCTCTTGGCTAGTTCCACAATATTTTAGATCCTACTATGAGTTAGGAAGGCTTTGAAGTGAAGCATGTCCAATAGGGCATCTTTGTACTCCAATTCACTCTGAGGAGCAAGCTAGTGACTAAAGCCCTTCAGTAGTAAAGTGGAGAAATGGTGGGATTTCTTCAAGTGTGCTGTTCTTGGTCAGCCAGTCACACAAGTAGGAAAAAACATGCACTGCTTCTATTCTTTGTAGAACTGCTAAAAAAATCACAAAATACATTATGGTACTGACACAAGCTTAAACAACAACACTGGTACGGTTCTGCTGTCAGAAACGTGAGACGCATCTAGTGACTGAGCATATATGTCTAACCATATATAGGCATCTGTAAGGCCCAGAATACATATCTAGGAACCGTAAAGCAACGCAAGAGGCAAAAGAAGCAGGATTTTTAGCAAGGATAACTAAGTCCATCCAAACTAAGGTGCTAAGAGGTAGCAAGGCTAAAATGGTCCCTGGAGCATAGAGCAGAGAATAAATCTAGCTTTAAGCATTTTTTAAATTCAAACTATGAACAAGAATTTTAGCAAAAACAGAGGTAAATCATAGAGAAACCAATTAAGTGTCTCAAGAGCTGTTGGGGATATTATGGGTTTCCAGTGTTCCCAGCAGAGACAGGCACATGCCACCCCACTAATGCTGGTGGTTTAAAGACTTAACTTTGGACATGGGATAAGCCTTGCCCTTGAATGTGGGCCTGCTGCAGTTCCAACTTATAGACGATAAAAAGATAGTTTCAACTGTTTTATTTTCTTCATATTCTTTTACGCATTAGAGAATACAGCATGAAAGAAAGATTATTAATTATAAGGCAATAGAAGATCTCCTAAAGTCATCACAACTCTATTTTCATACTTATAATGTCATCAAAAACTGTTCTGATTTCCTCATTTAGAGGAAATAGTTAAAAATCAGTCATCACTGGGGTTAACAATCCAATTTGAAAGTTTATCTTCCCTATATCATCAGCAATGGATGATAGGTCAAGAATTATTACATTAATAAACATAACTGTTCCCCAGTACAGACTACAAAAGCCCACTGCAATGCACAGAGAGGGAGGTACAATCTTAAATATCTCCTTATACAAATGAGACACGATTTGTAATTAGAACCACAGTGAAACTTATGTATGCAACATGGTGTCATGGTACTGATGAAGACAAAAATTTGGCCATTTCAATGAAGCTTTCAATTGCCTTGAAAAGCTTGATGTAGTCCTTCGTGATTATATTAGATGCGTAGGTGTGAGGAGAAAAGAATGGAACTGAAGCAAGAGGGGATATGAGGTGGCACAGAAGCCTCCGAGCTACATGCATCTGAACTCACTAACAAGTGGGCTCCCTTCTGTATGTTCCTGTTTCCGTCACAGTAGCGATCTAGTAAATATAAGTAACTGCCTTGGAAAGAATACTAATAATAGTGCAAGTTTAAATATCTCCATATAACTTCACAATTACCTCATGCCCTTACTGAAAGTCATGGACTTTACTCCACAGCCCTCTGAAATCAATGGTAGGCTTTTCATTGACGTCAGTAAGCATTTGTTCCCATATATTGAAAGATGACTGTTAGTACCTTGAGTTACATGGGTGACAGTTTTAAGCTATTTGCAATGGTCACCATTAAAATATTTCCAAGTGGCTTTGGAAGTAATCAATCTCATTCTGTTCCTTTCTAATGATATTCTCCATGCCAGATTTTTTCTGGTCAAAGCTCAGAACTGGCCATGAAGAAACGGTAAGAAATGGCTGAACTAGCCACATTGCAAGTATTATAGGGATAGGGTTACACTCCTTTGCTATTTGGCTTCAGAGAAGTATCCAGAAAATGTGTCCAAAAGTTGAATATTGGCCAGAATCCTTTTAATACCAGTTGGACGTGGAATTTCCCCCATTTGAAATTAACAAGTGGTCTCAGATACGGATGCTCTTTTTCACTTTTACAGCCAGACCATTCATTACATTTACCTCTCTATTACTTCTGATAACTTTTATACAATCTGAGTATAACAGGGTCTACCCAAACCCAGCATCAGACCTTTCCCCTACCTCATTTTCCCCACTCTCAAGGAGGGGGGCAATTCACACACCAACGAAGGGGGGCCAATTCACCAGCCATGTCAATGAAGCTCCCATCACACTGTCAATATTTCACTCCCTTTTCTGATGTATGTTTTCATTGTTCAAACACAAATACACTTCAACATCCATATAGACAGGTAAACCAGGTTTTTCCACCTACCAACAGCCCAGACAAGGCTTCTGCCACTGCCTACACAGCTGGGTATCCAGTCAGCTTTTTAATCTAGACAGGTATACCAAGCCCCTTTCCATATTCTTTCCCTAACCCCAGGTCTTCTACAGGAACCTTTCTAGAGCTTTGACAAACAATTGAGATGCTTGTTGGTCTTTTAAACTCACCATCTCCAAGGCAGCTGATTAGTCACAGGTGGGGCTAAAATCAACTCTCTTAAAGGGCCATCCCATCCTGTGACAGTAAATTTTAAACATATTTGCATAAACAAAATGTGCTGACTTTGTGCATCCCCTGTGCATCCACTACTGGTTTAACCCTCACAAGTAGGTAGTTACAACCTAAGGCCCCGATCCTATAATTCTTGGCTTACTGTAGGGGTGATGGGCAGAAGGGTTTTAATATATACCTAAATCAAAAGCACAAGTATTTTCTTAGAAACTTTCTTATAATTCATATAATACCCTTCTTTAGCAGCCAGACCTTTGATAAAAGCAGGTTTTAAACCAATGTGCTAGTCCTTTGATAAAAGCTGGACTAAACTCAGTAGATTTGTGGAAATGTAACATTTACTTTCATAAAAATGGTTTTGGAAACTCCTGTTGTTTTGCTTAATAAAAATAATAAAAAGTGACAAGTTATCTGTTTTTTTCCCCTTTGCTCTTCAGTTTCCCTGACTGTTCAGTGCTGGCTTTATTTCATTTCTAAAATTGAATGGCATACTGCACAATCTTGCCAGATGGAACTCTGTGTAGCTGCTGTGCTTTGGTCTTGCCAGTGAGGAATTTTATCCAGAATGGGGGGGGGAAACACATACACTCAAGGTGTACAAATTTAAAACAAAAAAATACAGGGAAAGATGAAAATGTATTTTCCCTGCTGTACAGGGAAGGTCACTTTCAGGTAGGAGCAAGCAAAGCCATGTACTGCAAGAACAAATTTGTAATGTACAGGCTCGGTAAAAATGTTTGGTGATGTCTTGATTGAGTTCATTTAATTATAGAGCTTTCACCAGCCAAAAATATTAATGCAGACATGAATGCAAGAGGCTGCTTATTTATGTTCTTTGCCTGGAACTCTCTCTTCATCCCAGTGAAACACCACCTCTTTTTTCTAATTCCTCTTCAAAGCTGACTTCCTCATATGCTATCCATCAGCAAAAATACTGTCACTGGCCTCTCCCTTTACTATCTGATTTACAAATGCATAGAGAAAGATGTTCTAAACAGAATCCTCCCCTGTATATTCCATTGTGTTTTGTATTGTCTTTCTATTTAAACTGTAAGATGAGTATCTTCGTAAGGAGATTAAGAGAATCATATTTTTTTCCTGTCCTGTTCAGCATTAACCATACCGTTCGTGCTTCACATATAATACAGGTCAATTATTCTGATGTGCATGTCTGGTTATTCAGGAAATATTAGTCATAATGGCTAGCAGCCAGATCCTGAAGTCCCTTCTTGGTCAAACTACCACTTAAGTCCATATGATTTATTGAGTAAAATCTAAGTAAGGTCTTTAGGAACTGACCTACTATTTTTATTTGAACTTTCTCTCATAGATGATATTACGAATCCATTTCCACTTGAACCTGCTTTGTATGTGGGGGACTCAGCTGTGTGAAATTCTTGCAACAATCTGAAATCCACATAAAAGTAATCTGGCTTCAAGTTTCATTACACCCACTTTCAGAACAACTTCATGGGAAGTTTCTAAGGTTCACAGACACCTAGGGCCATTTCAGAGATAGTCAAAATCATGCAAATAGCATACTCTGAAGTAAAATGAGTTTTGCTTTGAGATGGGGGTTAATTCAATACAAAACTCAAGGCAAAGAATGGATGGTGCAAATTCTACGTCCTCCCTGGCAGTCCCCATATTGCACTCCACATCACCCTATTCCCTCACAGTTTCCTGTCTAGTTTCCAAGCCACGTAGCCCAGTGGTGGCCATCTCCACTCAGGGCAGTGTGATTCAGTCCCATGGAGAACAATAAAAGATGGTAGCAATTGTTTGGAAAGCCAAAAATTCATTATGGAACTTTGAGTCACTTAAAAAGAAAAAGAAAAAAATCAGACTGCTCATGAAAATAACATGACTTGACAACTCTGCAAATGATACATAGGACCCAACTAGCAAAACTTGGAACTTCAGCAAGAGGCACCCAGGTGCCCTGAAGCCTGCACCGCAGAGCACATACTGTCATGACTGAGATGTGGGCTGTCAGACCTAGTGGTCAGATACCAGGAGGTCAGAGTCCAAAACGGGACAGTGGACAGACTAAGACTCAGGCATCAGAAGGCAGGCAGGGTCAGGTGACCGGGAGATCAGAGTCTAAGACAGGCCAGAAAGCAAACCAAGAGTCAGGTGTCAGGAGCTGGCAGGGTCAGGTTATAGACATCAATCTAATACCAAATTCAAGGACAAACTATAGTCACAAACCAGAATTCTAGGGCATATCACAAGCAGGTACCAGCCAATCCATGGGCTGTGAGGGATCACCACTCAGATCTTGGTGGGTGGTACCTCCTGCATAGCCCAGCCTCACAGGGTCAGTAGCACAACACCTCTATGGTCCCAGGTTCTAGCTCTCCAAGTTCTAATGTGTCCAGAAGGTCAATGCTGCATCCCACAATAAATGTACTTATCTGCTCCCTCAGGGGTCTTCCATATGAAAGACAAATGGCATCTGCTTCTTAAAGTAACATTGCACAATACATAATTTTCAGAGCCATCTTTTCAAAACTAACCTGCATTTGAACGCACAGAATGAGCATCCATGCGTGGAAATGGAAACTTGCATTTACCCATTTTACACATACAAATATATGTTAATTCACACAAGTGCAGGTTGGGTGATCTCCCAAAGAATGCACATATAACTTATGGAGCCAGTTTTTGAACAGATGGATCTGAACTTTCAAGCTTTACTTTGGAACTAATATGAATCTCTATTTCATCCTTGACAGACCCAGAGTTAGTGTCCAAACTCACCTACTCCCTAGCCTTTGGCTTTATTGGTAACTCAAAAAATAATACCGTAAGCCTCAGCGTAAGCTTCCTCTCTGAGCTTGGCTATTCTTAGAGGTTCCCTTCGTGACCCCTTTTAGCCCCCCAGATTCTTGAAAAGCAATATAGCAGCCTCACTCCATTAATAGTGTGTGTGTGTGTGTGTGTGTGTGTGTGTGTGTGTGTGTGTGTGTGTGTGTGTGAAAGAAAGAGAACTATCAACCTAATTCTTGAAAGTTCACTGGTAAGTCATTTTGCCCAGCTACTTTGCGAATTTGGATGTATACTTATGTGTGAGTAAAAATAAGTGACGCAGAGCTGATACTACAGTAACACTGCTCGTCTAGTGTTCTCCCTATGAAAGGGAGGTTGAGATTTTGACTAGTGGGTCTGCATAGTCATAGGTCCATTGGTCATACCCAATCCTGCCCTCAGGTTCACCCCTTCTTTGTGCTGCTATAGAAGGAACTCCAGTAGAACACTGGTCGATGCTGTGGAATCCTCCTGCACCAAGCCCTATCCTGTGGAATGATGTGTTCAAGTCTTGTGTACTTACCCTAAGGAACAGTCAGGGTTTGCCCACAGGTCTTTACCAAACAAGATGACCTTCAATTTCTCCCGAACCTCTCAAAATGTTTTCAAATATTTCCTGTTTCCTTCTGCAAATATCCTAAAATATTGCAGATCACTAGCAGATACAGTAGTGAATAATGAAAACAAGCACATGCAGAATTCTTCTCAGTGGAAAACCTTGCTGGAAAAGAAAGCTTTTTATATTTTCATTGAATTCTCTTGTCTGTTTTGAAGTTTTAAGCTGCTGTCTTAAGCTTTGCAAAGTGATTATGCTGTGCACTTACATCCTCATTTTCTGAAAAACATTTCACCCAAGATAATATTTTAAAAATATTAACTGTCTTTTTGTCAATTACATAGTGATCATACTGTACATTCTAAATTGCATGTTGTTTAAGAAGTGCTCTTTCATTTCCTGTGTTTCTGTTAATGCTTTTCAACTTTTTTATTTGTTCAGATCTGATGGGCTTATCAGCACTTGAGAGCGGACACAGAGTGTCTAGTTTTGTTTTTTTGTTTCTTTGTTTTACTTCTCTCAAACTTTATTATAAGCAAATGCTCTTTTTGATGCCTCTTTTAATATTCAGTCAGACCTCAACTCCTGGTGGAAGGAAACATTCATGTTTAGAACAAAATAATTAAGTAATTTAAAATAAAATCTATGTTACTTTTTTAAAAGTGAAAAAGAAAAGTTTAAGTAGTGCTTTTAAATAAGCCACAGTAACCCAGTAATAATGGCAATTTTGAACATGCATTGTTTTAACCTATGGAAGAGTGTTTTGAAATAACTTAGTGCTTGGAATAAGATAGGAAACTAATCTCTTTCTAATCAATGCATTATATGCATGCACACACACACACATATGCAGGTACAGAAATCAGGTTTCAGAGTAGCAGCTGTGTTAGTCTGTATCCGCAAAAAGAACAGGAGTACTTGTGGCACCTTAGAGACTAACAAATTTATTAGAGCATAAGCTTTCGTGGACTACAGCCCACTTCTTCAGATGCATTATGTCATTATGCAAGACACTGCATTTAGCCGTATGGAGTGGAAATCCATCAACCTCATGATTTAGGTATGCATCCGAAGAAGTGGGCTGTAGTCCACGAAAGCTTATGCTCTAATAAATTTGTTAGTCTCTAAGGTGCCACAAGTACTCCTGTTCTTTTTAGGTACAGAAATGTTACCTAAATATGTAATATGTAACATCAATAAAATAACCCAGAAGGAAGGAAAGAATACTCTGCTTAAACTTCACAGGGTTGTACACTTTGTGAGAAAAGGGACAGCACTCTTTGTGCCACCTGTAATTTCTCAAGTGGCTTACATGGAGTGGTGGCTGCAAGTTTACCCTTCTGGAGCTGTGACCAATGGTGAATACAGTGAAATAAAAAAAAAGTATTTTCAAAACAATCTTTTATTTTATCTGAACAATAGAAACATGGCATAAAAAGAGAAAAGGGTTTTTAACAAAATAAGAGATCTACACACATATCTGTTTTATCTAAAGTTTAGGTAGAACTATCTTACTCCCAACACCCCAATCTTTGATGACTGGGGGATTCAGTCTGTGTCACCTTCTCCTGTCCTTCAAGGTCAGTCTTTT
Source organism: Trachemys scripta elegans (assembly GCF_013100865.1). NCBI lineage: Eukaryota > Metazoa > Chordata > Testudines > Emydidae > Trachemys > Trachemys scripta. Next base: position 85,636,362 of record NC_048300.1, on the reverse strand, counting down.
TCTCCATCCGAAGTTCTTTGTTGTAGTTTTTCCTGCTGGATCCCCACTGTGGTTATAAGCTGAGATGCTCCCACAGGGCCGCCAAGGGGGGGGGGGCAAGTGAGGCAATTTGCCCCAGGTCCTGGGCTGCGCAGGGGCCCCCACGAGAATATAGTATTCTCTAGTATTGCAACTTTTTTTTATGGAAGAGGCCCCCAAAATTGCTTTGCCCCAGACCCCCTGAATCCTCTGGGCGGCCCTGTGCCTCCATGCCAAGCCAAATCAGACTGTTGAGCTCAGCATGCTCAGAGGTAAAACTTCAAAGGAAATGATCCCAACATTATCTTTTAAGGTTTCAGAGTAGCAGCCCTGTTAGTCTGTATCCGCAAAAAAGAAGAACAGGAGTACTATGGCACCTTAGAGACTAACAAATTTATTAGAGCATAAGCTTTCGTGGACTACAGCCCACTTCTTTTAAGTATCAGTAAATGGGAGGGTATTTAAAGCTATTGTCCCCTTTCCTGCATACCTGCAAGAAACCCATGCTTGAATTAACCCCTTGTAGTCACATAGCAAACAGCGCAATAACAGTCAGACAGACAGATGGAATATATAATATTCATGAAATATAACAGCCATTCCCATGCCATGTCCTTCACATGGCATACCAAAATTTCAGGAGGGTTAATTTTTGTGGGGGTGGGATGGAGAAGTGTGTCTGTTGAAAAATCAGACTCATAATGGAAAGCTAATGTCAACTTAACTATGGAGCAGCTTTTGCTGTTCCTGAAACACTAATTGTACATAGAGATCTCTAATGTTACCTAACACATGCTGTGCCAAGTTCAGGGGAGGACTGTATGAAAGATTACCCAGCTAGAAAACTACTGTCCTTCCAGTGTACCTCATTTTCAACTTCTTCAGAGAACCTGAAGCCCAGAAAATCTATAATCACAACAGCACACCTCATAATACAGAAAAGGAATCAGATAGCAACACTGCAGTCTGCTGCTTTTGAATGAGAGAACAGAGGAAGACAAATACTACCAAAGGGATGTTTTGCACACACTGTAAAGTTAAGCGCTGGAGACGAGAACTAAAAACACTATCAAAGTGGTATAAAAATACTGGAAAAAATTAACAATGAAGAAATCACTTAGGGTTTAAACTGAAGAAAGTCATAAAATACAAGAAAGATGATTAAGAAAGAGGATATTCTCCCTGACTGGATGTACATAGCTGAGCTTCTGAATTATATCAAAGATGAGCTAGGAAAAGATAAGGGCTGGACCAGCATAACGTACAACAGAGAACAGACCAAATTATAAGGCAACTTCCAATAATGGTGCCCTATTGTATGGATAGAAAAGTGTAAGACAGTGTTTGCCATTTTACAAAGACCTGTGTTTCAGACTAGCTGATAATAATCCACACTTTGGGCAGAAGCAGCCATCAGCAATGGTGCCAGCAACACATTCACTTGCCTTTTGTGAGCTCTGAATTAAATGTTATACCATTATTTTAATCAAAGAGAACGGCCTGTGAGCAATACAGAAATGATTTATCTTAATAATCAATCTAACTCATAAATATGCATATATTCAGTAGCAATTCTTACAAATTTTTGATGAGGATTACAATAATGAAGCCTCATATACAAAAAGGAATGTGTTCTAGTTGCAAAGTGGTGAAAAGATATAGCTTTCTATAGGAAGGAGGTGGTCAGAGGTAATGTCAAAATGCTTGAAGATGCAATAGGATCATTTTACCTCAGCAAAATGAAAACTGTTTGATTAACAAGTCAAGTACTGTACATCAATAATGTGCAGAACACAAACCCATTGAACAATGCAGCATAATGAGATTTTTTTGTTTGTGAGAGGCCCCATAGTGAGTTAGAAATGAGTACTTCAGCACAATTATTGTAACTAAGATCACCAAAAAGTAACTTAATTTCAATTAAAATTTCCTCCTACTAGAATTCTGTCACATTTCAAATTCAGTGCATGTAAGGAACTTTGAACCATTTGCCTGTAATGTTTTCTTATGAAAATTATTAGTGATAAAGAGTAGGAAATTCACAGTACACCTAAACATCTCAAAGCAATCTAAGCAAACTAAGGACCAAATTTCAAAACAAGTCTAAGATATTGAGTATGTAATTTTGATTACTCAAGTGAGTTTGTTTATTAATTGTACTTGCACACATAGGTAGTATGATATCTCACTAAGTAATTTGCATGTGTAAATTCAAGTTGTGTGTAGAAATCAGATATTTTCATAGACAAAAAACTTAGGTGTTAAAATTATATTTGCAGATATTTACACATTCAAAATTGCAAGTCAAATATTAAAGTCTGGTTTCACTGAAACTATCACAGCTACCGAAACAGACCTAATGGCCAGCTCTGCCAAGAGACGGGTGAGTTTTGTTTTTTGAGAATGTAATGCAAACTAGAACCTAGTTAGACTAGGGCTTCCCTTCTTCTCCAATTACTGCTCCTTGATTAAAGACAGCATCCAACAGATAAGGGAAGAACAAAGGTATATACATTTATTTTCAGCTCTGACAATATCCTACGCTAAATATTTACAGACATAAAACTATTAAAAAGTGATAAACCAGGCTTTAAAATATAATAATTGAATAACATAAATAAAGAGAACAATAATTAAAAATAAAAACTGTCTGATCAGTCATAAATAAATATTTTTTCTTTAACTAGACTTCTATGGAATCAGATTCATAGTAGGAGTTAGTAGTTACATATTTGTGTAGCCTACACAGCCATGACATGCTGGGCACAGACCGTTCTTTTGTTCTATGTTTGCCCAGAATCTAGCATAATGGGGTTCTGATCCATGAATAGGACTCCTACGTGCTATGATAACCCAAATAAATAATAATAATAATAATTAATAAGTTAGGACAACTGTATCTTCCATCCTTAGATCCAGCTATTTTGCTGTTGTCCTATTTGCCAGGGTAGATTCCATCTCAAGATTGCATCAGCCTCTGCCCCTCTCCTCAAGCTGATTCCAACGCCATATTACTTTTCCATTTGAAAATCCCAACCCAGAAAATTCATTTCTTTCCTGAACAAGACTCTGTGCACAAGCAAACATTCCACAGTACTTTCTGCAGTTAACCTCAGAGGGTATGTCTACACTGCAATTAAACTCCCATGGCTGGCCCTTGCAGGGTCCCAGAGCTAGGCTCCAGACCAAGGCCGAATGTCTACACAGCAACTTTACAGCCTTGCAGCCCCAGCCACATGAGCCTGAGTCAGCTGACTTGGGCCAGCCGTGGATGTTTCATGGCAGTGTAGACATACCCAGAGCCAAAGGCCACTTTAAAAGCTTGACACTAGGGGCTTGTCTATACCACCGCTTAAGTCCATGTAAGTTAAGTCGCTCAGGGGTGTGAAAAAGCCACTACCTGAGTGACTAATTTACATTGATTTAGAGCGGTGTCTACACCATACAGTGTCGGCAGGAGACATTATCCGCTGACATAGCTTCCACCTCTCATTGAGGTGGAGCAATTTTGCCAATGGGAGAATGCTCTCCCATCAGCATAGCACCTCTTCACAAGATGCGCTACAGTGGCGCAGCTGCATCAGTAGTGTAGACTAGCCTTAAGTATCATTTAAGAATCGATTAGATAGATATAATAGCCAACAATTAAAGTTGTTACAGCACGTCCATTATAAATCCCACATTATTCAGGGCTTTAAAGCTATGCCATAAATAGTTCTCTGGGATGAAACTTTAATCAGATTCATAGATTCATAGAATATCAGGGTTGGAAGGGACCTCAGGAGGTCATCTAGTCCAACCCCCTGCTCAAAGCAGGACCAATCCCCAACTAAATAATTCCAGACAGGGCTTTGTCAAGCCTGAGCTTAAAAACCTCTAAAGAAGGAGATTCCACCACCTCCCTAGGTAACCCATTCCAGTGCTTCATTACTCTCTTGGTGAAAAATTTATTCCTAATATCCAACCTAACCCCCCAGCCCACTGCAATTTGAGACCATTGCTCCTTGTTCTGTCATCTACTACCACTGAGAACAGTCTAAATCCATCCTCTTTCAAACCCCCTTTTCAGATAGTTGAAAGCAGCTATCAAATTCCCCCTCATTCTTCTCTTCTGCAGATTAAATAATCCCAGTTTCCTCAGCCTCTCCTCATAAATCTGTGCTCCAGACCCCTAATAATTTTTGTTACCCTCTGCTGGACTGTTTCCAATTTTTCCACATCCTTCTTGTAGTGTGGGGACCAAACCTAGACGCAATACTCCAGATGAGGCCTCACCAGTGCTGAATAGAGGGGAATGATCACGTCCCTCGATCTGCTGGCAATGCTCCTACTAATGCAGCCCAATATGCCGTTAGCCTTCTTGGCAACAAGGGCACACTGTTGACTCATATCCAGCTTCTGATCCACTGTAGCCCCTAGGTCCTTTTCTGCAGAACTGTTGCCTAGCAACTCAGTCCCTAGTCTGTAGCAGTGCATGGGATTCTTCTGTCCTAAGTGCAGGACTCTGCACTTGTCCTCGTTGAACTTCATCATATTTCTTTTGGCCCAATCCTCTAATTTGTCTAGGTCTCTCTGTATCCTATCCCTACCCTCCAGCATATCTACCACTCCTCCCAGTTTAGTGTCATCTGCAAACTTACTGAGGGTGCAATCCACGCCATCCTCCAGATCATTAATATAGATACTGAACAAAACCAGCCCCAGGACCGACCCTTGGGGCACTCTGCTTGATACCGGCTGCCAACTAGACATGGAGCTATTGATCACTACCTGTTGAGCCCGATGATCTAGCCAGCTTTCTATCCGCCTTATAGTCCATTCATCCAGCCCATACTTTTTTTACTTGCTTTCAATAATACTGTGGGAGACTGTATCAAAAGCTTTGCTAAAGTCAAGGAATAACACGTCCACTGCTTTCCCCTCATCCACAGAGCCAATTATCTCCTCATAGAAGGCAATTAGGTTAGTCAGACAGGACTTGCTCTTAGTGAATCCATGCTGACTGTTCCTGATCACTTTCCTCTCCTCTATGTGCTTCAAAATTGAAGATTAACAACATAAAGAAACAAAAGACCACATTCAGACACATTTATTTTTTAAGTATCAGAGGGGTAGCCGTGTTAGTCTGAATCTGTAAAAAGAAACAGAGGGTCCTGTGGCACATTTAAGACTAACAGAAGTTTTGGGAGCATGAGCTTTCGTGGGTAAGAACCTCACTTCTTCAGATGCAAGAAGTGAGGTTCTTACCCACAAAAGCTTATGCTCCCAATACTTCTGTTAGTCTTAAAGGTGCCACAGGACCCTCTGTTGCATTTATTTTTTAAAATATCTTACAATTCACATATACTTATTTCTATGTAAAAAACTTCTGACTGCATATAATGATGCAGATTTTTGAGAAATCTTCATTTTTGAAACTATTAATAGTACCTATCCTATAGCATAATATAGATTAATAAACCAATAAAATGAAGGGCTCTAGGATCTTATTAAGACCTTGTAAAATACACTATGTCAGCACTTTGTGATAGAAACCCCACAGACAATGCCAGTCAATATGCAAGGAGAGAACAAAGACAGATGTCTGGGATCCACACAGCAAATTAAAATAATTAAAAAAAAAATCCTAAAACCACCACTATTAACTCAACAGATTCTTCCCACAAAATATGTCATAAGGGAAACAGAATAAATGCCATAAAATCTAATGCAGCTATGACAGAAATCTGCAGCATTAAATTTGAGATTAAAAGTATAAATTATTCACAGAAATCTGTAACACTTTCTCAAAGGGTCAGTAATAAATACTTTATAGAACATAAAAATCAGAGACATGTTTATAAATTTATAAATATGTTATAGATGGTGTTATAAACTCTTAATAAACTATTACTGACAGTATTAACTATTTATAACAACTGTCATAAAGAAGGACAGGTGCACATCATCACTGTAATATTTGAGATACATTCTGTATATATCTAATATTGAGATATAGATATGAATATGGGATGACTTCTATCTGAGAAAACTGGGACAGCCTGAGAAATAAAACTCAGGGGGTCTAGGAAGGTATTTCTTGGGGCTAAGGATGTATATTTGTATTTACAGTAGTCAAAAAGAAAGACACCAAAGTTTCCCATTTATTCATTGGTTAGATACAGCAGAGACAAATTGAGCACACAGGGAAGTTTTGCAAGGGAGTATAGAGAGGGAGTGCAAGAAGCAGATACATCTAACAAACATACTCTAAACGTAGGCCAATAACCCTCCCAAAAATCAAGAACAAACAAAACCCCCTGCAAGAGTAAAAATAGTGCAGGCAGAAGTCCAGCAGCAGAGTTGGGGCTATTGAATTTATTTCACTGGATGCAGCATTTATGATTAGGGCCCTACCAAATTCATGGCCATGAAAAACATGTCACAGACTGTGAAATCTGGACTCTCTGTGAAATCTGGTCTTTTGTGTACTTTTACCCTGTACTATATAGATTTAATGGAGGAGACCAGCATTTCACAAACTGGGGATCCTGACCCTAAAGGGAGTTGTGGGGTGGTTGCACGATTATTGTAGCGGGGTTGTGGTATTGCCATCCTAACTTCTGTGCTGCCTTCAGAGCTGGGCTGCTGGAGAGTGGCGGCTGCTGGCTATGCGCCCAGCCCTGAAGGCAGAGCCCTGCCGCAGCAGTGCAGAAGTAAGGGAGGCAATACCATACCATATCATATTACTTATGCTTTGCTGCCTTCAGAGCTGGGTGGCCAGAGAGTGGGAGCTGGTGGCCAGGGGCCTAGCTCTGAAGGCAGCAGCCCAGATGTAAGGGTAGGAATACCGTATCATGCCATCCTTACATCTTCACTGCTTCTGGCAGTGGCACTGCCTTCAGAGCTCTCCAGCTGCTCAGCTCAGAAGGCAGCACCGCTGCCAGCAGCAGCGCAGAAGTAAGGGTGGCAATACCGCAACCTCCCTACAATAATCTTGCAACCCCCTCACAATCCCCTTTTGGGTCAGGATCTGTATATATCTACATATGTATATAACCCCTACAGTTACAACACCGTGAAATATCAGATTTAAATATCTGAAATCATGAAATTTATTATTTTTAAAATCCTATGACCGTGAAATTGACCAAAATGGACTATGAATTTGGTAGGGCCCTATTTATGATTACATGCCTTCTCGGCAGGCGGCGTATGTGTGCATTCAGTGAAAGCAACTCATGATCCCCAGAGACCAAGTATGGGCTCTGAAGACCAGAGTGGCTGAACAGGAAGAGCTAAGAGAGGTTCATAGAGGAGACTTTCCAGGACACAGCAGAGTGGTCCTAGCCTCTGTGTTGTTGAGAAAGATGAAAATCTCAAGGAAGGAGAACATCAAGCTGGAGCAGAGGGAAACAGTCCCATAGTTGCGATCCTTCTTCCAGATGATGTCATAATACCATATCACCCTAAGGATAACCCTCTGCGGGGAAACTCCAGTTATTAGAAAGAGACAGGTAATAGTAATGTGGGATTTGATTATTAAAAATTAGGGCTGTCAATTAATCGCAGTTAACTCACGCGATTAACTAAAAATGTTAACTGCAATTAAAAAAATTAAGCGTGATTAATTGCACTGTTAAATAATACAATACCAATTGAAATTTATTAAATATTTTGGATGTTTTTCTACATTTTCAAATATATTGATTTCTATTACAACACAGAATACAAAGTGTACAGTACTCACTTTATATTAGTTTTTATTATAAATATTTGCACTGTAAAAATGATAAACAAAAAAAGTATTTTTCAATTCACCTCATACAAGTACGGTAGTGCAATCTCTATTGCAAAAGTGTAACTTACAAATGTGGATTTTTTTGTTACGTAACTGCACTCAAAAACAAAACAATGTAAAACTTTAGAGACTACAAGTCGACTCAGTCCTACTTCTTATTCAGCCAATCGCTAAGACAAACAAGTTTGGTTACATTTACGGGAGATACTACTGCCTGCTTCTTATTTACACTGTCATCTGAAAGTGAGAACAGGCATTCGCATGGCACTTTTGTACCCGGCATTGCAAGGTATTTACATGACAGATATGCTAAACATCCGCTTGCCCCTTCATGCTTCGGCCACCATTCCAGAGGACACGCTTCTATGCTGATGGCGCGCATTAAAAAAAGAATGCGTTAATTAAATCTGTGACTGAACTCCTTGGGGGAGAATTGTATGTCTCCTGTTCTGTTTTACCTGTATTCTGCCATATATTCCATGTTATAGCAGTCTCGGATGATGATCCAGCACATGTTGTTTGATTTACAAACACTATCACTGCAGATTTGACAAAACGCAAAGAAGGTACCAATGTGAGATTTAGCTACATCCCTCGACCCAAGGTTTAAGAATCTGAAGTGCCTTCCAAAAGCTGAGAGGCATGAGGTGTGGAGCATGCTTTCAGAAGTCTTAAAAGAGCAACATTTCAATGCGGAAACTAGAGAACCTGGATCACCAAAAAAGGAAATCAACTTTTTGCTGATGGTATTTGACTCAGATGATGAAAATGAACATGCATCGGTCTGCTCTGCTTTGGATCGTTATCGAGCAAAACCCATCATCAGCATGGACGCATGGTGGTTGAAGCATGAAGGGACATCTCATGGACATATGAATCTTTAGCGCATCTGGCACGTAAATATCTTGCGACGCCAGTTACAACAGTGCCATGCAAACGCCTGTTCTAACTTTCAGGTGACATTGTAAACAAGAAGCCAGCTGCATTATCTCCTGCAAATGTAAACAAACTTGTTTGTCTGAGCGATTGGCTGAAGTAGGACCGAGTTGACTTGTCGGCTCTAAAGTTTTACATTGTTTTATTTTTGAATGCAGGTTTTTTTGTACATAATTCTACATTTGTAAGTTCAACTTTCATGATAAAGAAATTGCACTATAGTACTTATATTAGGTGAATTGAAATATACTATTTCTTTTATTTTTTACAGTGCAACTATTTGTAATCAAAAATAAATATAACGTGAGCACTGTACACTTTGTATTCTGTGTTGTAATTAAAATCAATATATTTGAAAATGTAGGAAACATCCACAAATATTTAAATAAATAGTATTCTATAATTGTTTAGAAGTATGATTAATCCCAATTAATTTTTTTAATTGCTTGACAGCCCTATTAGAAATATAGATAGTTGGCTTTGTGATGACTGGGATAACTACATGGTGAAGTGCCTTCTGGGGGTGAAGGTTGCAGACTTCTCAAGAAATCAAGAGAGACTTATGTGCAGAGCTTGGGAGAAGCTGGTGGTCGTGGTACATGTTGGTACCAATGATATAGGGAAAGGTAGGAAAGCGGTCCTGGAGGCCAAATTTAGGTTGCTAGATAAGAGCTTAAAAATCCAAGACCTCTGTGGTAACATACTCTGAAATGCTTCCAGTTCCACACTTAGGGCCAGTTAGACAGGCAGAACAGCAAGGTCTCAATGGCTGGATGAGACAATGGTATTGGATTTAGGTTTATTAGGAACTGGGGAACCTTTTGGGAAAGGAGGAGCCTATTCAGGAAGGATGGGCTCCATCTCAGTGAAAATAAAATCAGACGGCTGCTATGTAAAACTAAAGAAGTTGTAGGGGAGTTTTTAAAAGTAAGGGCTCAGGGAAAGCCAGCAGATGAGGAGGAGCAGCACATGGTTCAGCTAGAGACATCCCCTAGGGGAGGATTTATTAAAAAAGCTGGAGAGCAGCTTCTCAAAGTCAAAACTATTCTTTAAATTATCACTGTATTTAAATAAAAAACCTGTATGTATGTAATTGCCTATCTGACACATGATTAGATAGCAATAATGCAGACTCTCTCCCTTGCCTTAAAAAGCACTACATCATTATGGGTGCAGACATAGAATTGACCAGGGAAATTAGGGCTGTCCATTAAAGTACTAAATAACTTGCTAGCACTTTTGTTGTATAAAATATTTCTTTGTTACACAATTCTACACAATAACAATGTACCACAGAAGCTGCATTTTCCATTGATCTACAGTACTTTTTTTCATTTTCAGTGCCCTGTGTGTCACATTGTTAACACAGAAGTAGGCTTTTAGAGATGATTTACTCCTCTTGGAAATAATGAGGACCAGAAAAATGGCTCAAGAAAGATGTAGCTTTAATTCACTTGGATGCAACATTTTATACTATAGTGAAAATATACTGAAATCAGTACCAATGATTCAAACATGAGTTATTCCATTTATAAAAATTCCTACTAATGTCATGGATGTCTCCTTAATATATAAAGAGTAACATATTGAGGCAAATCCTCCACTGGTGTTAAGTGTCATAATTCCATTAATTTCAGTGGAGTATGAGAATTTACATCAGCTGTTGATCTGTCCCTTTAAGAGCTGTCAAGTAAGCCAGAAATCATTGTCACAATGTCATGACACTTTATTATGTTGTATTCTCACAATTAATGATGCAAATTAAGAATGCATCACCAAGATAATATTTTGATGCTTATAAGTGGATTTTATTCCAAATTCAGTTTGGAATTTTTTTACAGGTGTCTATCCTGTAAACTCTGAACTATCCAATGAAATTATGGATGTGTGAAGTCACACTTTAATTGGTAATGACACAATCATAGAATCATAGACGATTAGAGTTGGAAGAGCCCTCAGGAGGTCATCTAGTACAATCTCCTGCTTCAAAGCAGGACCAACACCAACTAAATCATCCCAACCAGGGCTTTGTCAAGCTGGGCCTTAAAAACCTCTGAGGATGGAGATTCCACCACCTCCCTAGGGAACCCATTCCAGTGCTTCACCACCCTCTTAGTGAAATAGTGTTTCCTAACATCCAACCTAGACCTCCCCCACTGTAACTTGAGACCATTGCTTCTTTTTCTGTCCTCTGCCACCACTGAGAACAGCCTAGCTCCATCCTCTTTGGAACCCCCCCTTCAGGTAGTTGAAGGCTGCTATCAAATCCCCCCTCACTCTTCTCTTCTGAAGACTAAATAATCCCAGTTTCCTCAGCCTCTCCTCATAAATCATGTGCTCCAGACCCCTAATAATTTTTGTTGCCCTCTGCTGGACTGTTTCCAATTTTTCCACATCCTTCTTGTAGTGTGGGGCCCAAAACTGGACACAATACTCCAGATGAGGCCTCACCAATGCTGAATAGAGGGGAAAGATCACGTCCCTCGATCTGCTGGCAATGCTCCTACTAATGCAGCCCAATATGCCATTAGCCTTCTTGGCAACAAGGGAACACTGTTGACTCATATATCCAGCTTCTCATCCACTGTAATCCTCAGGTCCTTTTCTGCAGAACTGCTGCTTAGCCAGTTGGTCCCCAGCCTGTAGCGGTGCACGGGATTCTTCCTTCAGGACTCTGCACTTGTCCTTGTTGAACCTCATCAGATTTCTTTTGGCCCAATCCTCCAGCTTGTCTAGGTCACTCTGGACCCTATCCCTACACTCCAGCATATCTACCTGTCCCCTCAGCTTAGTGTCATCTGCGAACTTGCTGAGGGTGCAATTCATCCCATCATCCAGATCATTAATAAAGATGTTGAGCAAAACCGGCCCCAGGACTGACCCATGGGGCACTTCGCTTGATACTGGCTGCAAATTAGACATCGAGCCATTGATCACCCGTTGAGCCCAACTATCTAGCCAGCTTTCTATCCACCTTATAGTCCATTCATCCAATCCATACTTCTTTAACTTCCTGGCAAGAATACTGTGGGAGACCGTATCAAAAGCTTTGCTAAAGTCAAGATATATCACATCCACCGCTTTCCCCATATCCACAGAGCCAGTTATCTCATCATAGAAGGCAATCAGGTTGGTCAGGTATGACTTGCCCTTGGTGAATCCATGTTGACTATTCCTGATCACCTTCCTCTCCTTCAAGTGCTTCAAAATGGATTCCTTGAGGACTGCTCAAGTTGTCTTGTGTCTTTTGTCTGATTGTAGCTATCACTGACAATGAAATGGCTTAGTTTGGATCCAGTCATTAGCTACAAGCTGATTTGGGGGAAATAAAAAAAAAAGTCCAGGAAATTCTGTTTTCATATTAAAAATGTAAAAGCGTATATGTCTTATTCTTGGAAGCAGGGCCAGCTCCAGACACCAGTCCAGCAAGCAGGTGCTTGGGGCGGTCAACGGAGAGGGGCGGCATGTCCGGCTCTTTGGCGGCAATTCAGCGGCGGGTCCCTCAGTCCCTCTCGGAGCAAAGGACCTGCCGCCGAAAACTGAAGCAGCGGTGGTAGAGCAGATTGCAACTTTTTTTTTTTTTTTGCTGCTTGGGGCGGCAAAAACCCTGGAGCCGGCCCTGCTTGGAAGTGGGCCTTGAGAGGGCAAAAAAAAAAAAATAATAAAGAGAAATAAACTAATCATTACCATTGAACAGAACAAACAGCAGCCCTCAACTTCTGCAGCAAACTGGGAAGGACATAAAGTCTCACCATTCCCAACGTTTAGTCCATAGGAATTTCAACATAAGAAGGGATCAAAATATCAATTTGTTTAGAAATTTACTGTATTTAATGAACTTTCAAAGTGTGTTTTAGTTTTATGTATTAAGCATTTATTAGATACTATTATGCACAGCATTCACGGCAATTCATTTTGGTGAATGGGTACAGTGCTTATTTCCCTGGCTTGGGACTGAAGACTCAAGAGAATTTGCCTTAAAAAGAACAGGAGTACTTGTGGCACTTTAGAGAGTAACAAATTTATTTGAGCATAAGCTTTCGTGGGCTACAGCCCACTTCATCGGATGCATAGAATGGAACATATAATGAGAATTAGCCTTGAAATTTATGGAGACCTCAGTCTCAGGTATTTGTTTGCATACACAGGAACAGAAACTTGATCATGACAGTGCTTCCTCTCCAATACTGGCAGGGAAGGGATACAGCTCTCCTTCTCCCTGTCAGCTAGGCTATTTGCATTTTGGCAGGTTTGGAGCTAACTGAGGGGTCTGATTCACATCTTCTGCCTTTAAAGCCAGGACATCATTCCCCAGCAACAAAAAAAAAGAAAAAGAAAAATGGAATGTCTGCCAACACATCTACAACCAACACTGCTGACCCTTCCTGAGACTTCATATCAATATGTAATGTAGGTAGAACAATGGCTTTTGCAGCAGGAACTTTAACACGGATTTCACACCATGGGAGCATTTGATGGGATTTCATGACTTGGGAGTTAACAATAGTTTTAGTAATCCCAGTAATCTCCATCCAATGTAGGTCTCCCGATTAACTACCAATTTCTGCTCCCACTGGGGATCAAATAGATCTGCATCCAGGAGGGTGCAGCATGACATGTGGACAGTGGTTGGGGTGTGAATGGTTCAGCGGGAACATTATATGCCATCGGTGGTCTGGCTATGTGACTCCCTCTCTCTGGAAATTCACTCACGTGATTAACTCTCTGAGGCTGGGGTGCAGTTGGCCTTTCTAGCACTGCTCTGAGCCTTGGTGGGCAGACTGGGCAATCCCAGGCAAAGTGACCCAGCTGGTCACAGATAAGATACCGCTTTTTCCCACCCCTCCTGGGGATTCTCAGAGGTGGCTTCCTTCCCCCTTGGGTGTCTTGCTTGACTGAGCCCAATCCCCAACCTCTGATCCCATGCCATCTCGATTAGATTTTCTATCAAACCCAGGCTGCCTATCTGCATAATGGCTGCCAACTTCTCCACTAAACACATCTCTCTAGGATTTTTGTCTATTAAACATGTTTTAGGTCAGGGGTGTGGGGGAGCAGAGCAGATTTTATAGAATTGTTCTAAACTAATTAATTGGTAGGTCTCATAGTCTGTGGTAACCCCGCAATGTGGTTTCTTACATAACCTCTAATTTGGGTTGAAATCTCAGTGTAGTTCAAATCCCCTTGTTTCTGAATTCCCTGAAATTTCCTCCTGTGTTTCAGGGGTCAATCTAAATTTTTGCAACAAACTTGTTTGGATCACCCACTATCTTTATAGTCCTCTCTGTTTATATGAGTGAAAGCATCTAAGGCCTTCTCTGATAGTAATGGAGCCAGATACTGCAACATGTCCTTCTGCACCACCTGGTTCAATTCACATACCATTTCATAATCATTTAAAAACACATCGACGCCATCCCCTTTGCTAAAGTGAGGAATAATTTGGAGTCTACACCACCCACTGGGACAGGTACATTGGGTCTGTCTCCACCTAGTGGATTAGGGTTTTGCTGGTGCTGCCTGTCCATAACTCTCCTCTTGTTGCTTCTCCTTCTCTCTCTTCTCATGCTGACATTGCTTCTCCTCATGCTGATGTTGCTTCTCCCACACTGCAAGTGGCTGGGCTTCCAGATGCAGTGTGCCCCTCTCTAGCTGCAGTTTTTCTTGCTCTACCTGTAGATATGTCCAGGATCTCCACTGAAGTCTGGGTGCAGCATGGTTGTCAATTCTGTCTCCTCTTCCCTGCTTCCCTCTAGGGAGGTGTCTCCAAAATTTCCCCCACCTGCTAGATCCTCTGCCAGTGGGTTGGGTGTTCTCTGTGATCCTGGATCATCATTTCTTTTCAGGTTCTCAGAGTGTAGCAGGTCAATTAGGTGCCTTTGTCCACTTCTCAGTGTTAAGCTGCCTTTCTAGGCATATCTCAACCGGCTGATTTTTTTTAAGCTGTTCATAACTCATTTTCCCTTTCCCTTTGCACTTTTCTTTGTGCTCTTCCCTTATACAGTACTTGTTCTCACTGCTGTTGCCATTTATGGCAATTCACACTGTCATAGATCCCATACCACACATGCTGTCACCATAATGTCACAGTTTCAGGGTAACTGAACCCATATTCCCCTCCATGGTCCCTCGAGGCCACTCACTTAACATTTCAGTCTCCCAACCATCACCTCTTTTGGGCAGAAATCTGTGTCTCCCTCTCAACTGACTGGAGGTTTTAAGACTGTACAGTGTCCTGTCATACACTGTGATGTCCCCAGCAAGCCAGACTGCCTAAAGGCCAGCACCAGAGCTGAGCTTTCTCTATGGGGACAATGACCAGTGTGCGCCAGCAGTTACAAGTTACCACCCAGCTCTGCCAAAGCAAAATACATTTATACTTAGGGTAAGGGCATTAGTAAGAACAATAAATGAAGCAGAAATCACTTTCTTCCACATGGGGAGGGAGGGATCTGATAAGCCAAAATCCCTTCCAACCCTTCAGCAAGGGTTGGTGCCTTTCCGTGGGCAGAAGGTCCTGTCTGTTTGCCAAATCTAAATGAAGCCCCTGAGTCTGTTTCAACTCAGCCTTTTATACACAAGTCTTGCTTTGTCCTCTAGACCACTGAAAATAGATAAAACCAGTCTCTCTCCCAATTCCCCAGAAGGTCAAATTCAAAAGCTAGGGAATACATAGCTAGCCTTAAAATTTTGCATTAATCACACCCAAATGATTCCAAATTATCAAAGACAAACCTCACACCACCACCAGTGAGCCAGGAACATCCAAATGCACATCTATATTGATAAAATGGGCTATGAATATTCTATGAATCTCAGTATAATGGCTTTTTGAGGGTTTCATGCTTTAAACATGAAATACAATGTGGTTCCCAAAGATACAGCCTGTGGTTGTAATGTCTGTCACATCAAACAAAAATCTGTGACAGGTTTTGGAAAGGGCTGATTTGGAATTCAAACAGTGGTGAACTCCCCCCAAACCATTAGGCTTTTCAAATATGCCAGCGGACTCTGGAAAAGTCATATTTTCTAGAGTGAAGAAGAACATTATTAGTTGTTCTAAGTATTAGAACGGCTGGATGTTCTTCCTCATAAGTTCCAAGCTATCAGTTGGAAGTTGGCTAGGTGCTTTTAGTATTGGACATCATCACTTTAGAGGAAATAAATAATTGTCTGTATTCACTTAAGGTGCTCCATTAATATAAATAAAGCACAACAATAAAAAGAGGTCTGCAGAGTGTGGGAACTGAAATGAGTAAACATTCTTACAGGGCTTGTTACACAGAAAAGTCGAAGAAATTGAGCTGATTTCTCAATATAGAGAATAAGACTTTGGGTCCTTAGTGTTTAAGCCAATCTCTAACTACTAGAGATTAGGAAGAGACCTAATGTACATGGCAGATTATTCCACTTCTGCCTAATGCAAGGTTTCTTGCAACTTCCTCTTAAACATCTGGTACTGGCCACTTTTGGTGAGAGGATATTTGACTAGATAGGCCACAGTTCTCATCAATTATGGCAATTCCTGCGTTCCTATGAGATTAGAAATCCACTAAAGATCTTGCTATGTACATCTAATTTACCTGTGAAAGATTTAGATAACATAATGATGGGGTGTTACAGAAAAATCCTAAAATAGACTGCATGGTTTGAATGATAGAAGGACCATATTCATAATCATTAGCTGGCATGAAATCTTAGATTCAGAGCTTAATCCTGCACAACCAAAGTCAATGCAGGTTTTGTCATTTACTTCAATGAGAGCAGCATTGAGCACTTGGGACCAATCCTTTTTTCTTTGCTCATATGGAAATTCCCATGTAATAAATGGGACTACTTTCACAAATAAGGAAAGCAGGATTTGGCCAGCAAAACATTACTTTGCATAGGAAATAATTAGAGATTTCTATTGTTGATGTCCTTTTACAATGTTGAGCTATTGTATCATAGAAATTGCAAGTGTGCATTGATCAGTGTCGGAAAGCTCTCAATGCATGAGGCTTTTGTATCTAATATTATATTCTTCCTTTGCTCTCTCCATCTTTAGATTTCTCTTCAAGAATATAGTTTAGAAGAAAATATAACAGCAGAAATTCAAAATGGTGGCATTTGCTAAAATGGAACATGAGGTGTGCCAAACCTGCAGAACACGATCTAAATATCAGAAAATTGGAGGTGAACAGGGAATGCACAAGGAGCTGCCTGATTTTCCTCAAAAAGCTATGAACATATGGAATGAGCTGCCAAATAAGGCCATTGAAGTAAGTAGTCTAATGAGTTAAAGAGAAAAACAGACAATTTTATGTAGATAAGGTGGATAGAAGAATACAATAAAGAAGCAGGGAGATGGAGTTAAGATACATTTAAATGAGATATGTTGAACCAAGTGTCTCTCTCTTTAAAATCCCAAGGTGTAAAAGATTTAATCTGATTGCCATGTATTTGGAATTATAATTTAAATACAGACTGTTGAATTTTAGTTATGTAATTTGAGACCTTGACTAAAAACATAGCAGGACAGAGTGCTAAAGTATCATAGAAAACAACACAAGTATTATTAATTTATATGTTAGTATTTATAATCCTTTGGAGTACAGTACATTTGTGTGTGCATTTTTGTTATATAATAGAAGTTTCTATTACGCAATAATTACATGACTACAGCATACCGTATATCATGCCAGCCTCTGAATAATATTATGACAAGGTATAAAGGCACTCCTTAGTTTTCTGCATGTAAGGGGTTACAAGCCAGGTTCTCTGCCTAGCACATGGGTGGTCTGGGATAGAGCTGTAAAAGAAAAGGGGATGTAGTTGCAAAGGAGCTACCTAGAGAAGAGGCATGTCGTATCCCCTCCAAGTTTGCTGAAATTTGGAAATGCCTCTGTTGGCTGTTACAAGTAATTTGGATTATATCTGAACTCCCAGTCTGGTGTATCTGTTCACTGGCTTGCAAATATATTTTATAAGCTAGCTCTAAACACAGATCATTAACAAGATGCTGGGATAGAAACCTCTAAATCACTGGTTTAAATCCAGACCAGGACAGCAGTGAATTAAAATTGTTAACAACTGAAGGCTTTTCAAGGACCCATATGAAATGGACTGGTAATCTCAGTCCAGCTCCTTGTTGTTAGGTGTCCATATTAGAAGACAGCAAGCGTAACTGGTACCCTTGCTGGCAGTCTCAGCAGAGAAGCCAAGGACTGAACTGGCTTGGAGACCACTGCCTTATCACACCAGAGGTAATTATCCAGGTGTGAGATAGGAGGTGAAATCCTGGCCCCACTGAAGTCAGTGGCAAAATGCCTGTTGACTTCAGTGGGACCAAGATTTAACCCAAGGCATATTGGCACAGCAATGAAGGCGAGTGCTATGTTGCCATTGCCCGTGTTGTTCCATGGACAAATAGAAGAATTCAGTCACTGGTATTATCAATCCATTTACTTTTCACAAGCATTACATTCACTCCAAACATATTAGTGAATTTTCTTCTAATGGCCTTCCTCTTTCACAAAAGTTCAGACTTAGCCCCATTGAAGTTATACGTCCTTACAAAGAAGGTCTGAGAGAGTAGGAACTGGTTTGTATGGCTATTTTTTATTCCCTAGTATCAACAGAATTTATGAAACTATCTATTGCATGTAATTACTTTCTGTAGCTCACGCCTGTCTCCTCTTGCCCTTGCTGTGTGCGCAGAACTCTCAATTACATTAATGAAACCTGAGCATGTGCTTTGTGAGGAGAATAAATCCCCTATGTCATTTTGAGAAGTAGGAACTTGAACTGAGCGTATAATGTGAGTCCAAAGGCCCATGGTAGCAGTTGCCTCCATACTGTTAACAGACTTGAAACTAAGGATCCTGTTCTATTTTCTCCTTATAATTAGATTTTTTCTACCCTACATATTCATGATCTATTGTGTATATTTACACATAAGAAGTGTTACCTAAATGTAAGTTAATTTTTTTTTACCATCAACAATTAATTTATGGAAACAATTCTTCCTGAAAACATTACATGTGTAGCTTTGTTTAATTAAAACAGAACATTTGCCATCTACAAATGTCACTGCCATCTGGTTGCACAAAGATTTGAAGTTATGCATTTTCAGAAGAAAACCCGTCTATGCTCTGACCTATCAATTATCAAAATTCATTCCAGAGAGACAGCCGCGTTCCCTCCTCACCCCTCAACATGAGAAAGCTAGCAAATGTTATCGGCTTTAATTAACATGAAAGAGCTTTTAAAAACAATGAAATAATAGACATGTTCATGAGAGATAATTATGTCATATAAGCATTCCCAAAAGTGCTGCTGGCTCCATTAGAAAGAACATTTTTCTTCTCAGTGAATGTTACAGACATGCAAGATATGGAAAAATGGCAGCATTCTCATCAGAGTTAAAAGCATATGATATGTAGAAGGTTCCCGGCAAGGCACTGACTGTCTGCAATAAATTACCAAGTGTGTGTTCTGTTTTCTGAAATGGGCTCGATTTATCATTTTATTGAAAAGGTTCCATTATGCTAATGTCTTATAAAATCACTTTCTGCTGTTGCTGGAAGGTCGAGAGGGGATGTACATTTTTACATTTAGAACCAGGAAGTAGTGTAGCAGAGCATTACCAAGGGTTAATAAGCCTAAAAGAAGACACATTGGATATGAGTCAACTTTCAAGGACTTTGTAATGTCAATTTTTTAATACAGTCCTAACTAAAGTGCAATAATGTTAGTATGTTTCTGAGTTTTCAGACAGGTCTACAATGTAAACTTATATTGGTATCACGACGTCGCTCAGGGGTGTGAAAAATCCACCCCCCTGAGCAATGTTACACCAACCTAACTGCCAGTGTAGACAGCGCTATGTTGACAGTAGGGCTTCTCCTGTTGATATAGTTACTGCCTCTCATGGAGGTGGATTAATTATGCCAATGGGAGAAGTTCTCCTGTCCCATCTTCACTAAAGCGCTACAGAATCATTTTATTGAAAAGGTTCCATTATGCTAATGTCTTCTAAAATCATATTGTGTTAACTGTAGACCTGACCTAACCAGTTTTTAAAAAACTTGATAGAAACAGCAATAGTTAATTACTAGTGGCTGAAAAAATCAGTAATTAGTACTAAGGGTTGTTTAGAAAACCTCATTTCAAAGAGGACCAAAGTAGTGCCACATCTACTGGTGGCAACATGCTTTAAGGGTAATCAGATCTAATGCTTCAAGGGTGTGTCTGCAAGGGTCAAGAAAGAATACTTCATCTCTAACAACAGCACTGCACAGTCGGAGTGCGGCATTCCAGAGTTAGGTTTCTTTCTTCTGAAAGATCATGTTTGGTACTGGCCACTGCCAAAGGAAGGATACTAGAGCTAGATAAAGTAATGGTTGGCACTACTATGGCAGCTCCTATGTTACCATCTCCTAGTTCTACTAAGATTTGATGATTTCCACAAAGCATCAATTCCCTCGGCTGGAAATAGGGATTATTTCCAGCAGAGTAGAAGGAGACAGCTCCATGTGACCAGCAACCTCTCCATGGAGCAACAGGAAGAGCTCTGTGGATCACCAGTGTTTCATCATGGCCCACCGTTTGGGAACAACTGCACTAGAAACAGGTGAGCATAAAAAAAGCAAAGATAGGCAGTATTTGGAAACTGGCTTCGGGTCTGGACCAAATCTCCAAACAAACTCTGGATCACATACCAAAAGCGTTTGGTAGGCCTAATTTGAAAAAAATATGTATATATAAGAAAACTGCACCATATTATGGCTATGCTTTTCTCCTAACACATACATTGAATTCCAAATTACAAATATAGTTCCATCAGAAAACCAAATATTAGAAAATCAGTTCCTTCTTCATTTCCTGTTTAGGAATCACTGTTTCCTCTCCAACAGCTGATGTTACCAATATTTTAAACAGAGCACTGTCTTTCTTGCTCTAAGTGTTAGTAATGTGAATAAAACTTACCGGCAAAACAAAGATTCCTCCCTCTTCGCATTCTGTGTAGGTACTGGTCACAGTTATGGTTCTTGAATAATCATGGCTATCAGAGACATGGTAGTTCCAGGGGGCCCGGAAGAGGAAGAGAGAGAGAGTAGAGCCATGGCCACAAGTTTTCCCCATCACTGATCAAAAGATTAACAGAGCTGGGACTGCTCAAGGAGGACACACTGCACTCTTGCAAAGGGTGCAAGACTGGCTGCTGCAGCCCACGTTCTCCTGGAGGCATTTTGCCAGAATAGGGGACAATGTTTGTGGGAGTTACCACACCCTGCCATGGACAGTGCTGTAAGAGCCACAATTTAATTCCTATTCTATTACTGCCGTAGGATTGATCCTCAGACAGATTTTTCACTTCACCTTTAAATCAACAAACTTCTTAGAACAACAACTTTTCCAGGCCCCAAATGAACATATGCTCAAATATTATACCATACTATGTATTTTCTTTTAAATTAAAGCCAATTAAAGGATTTAACCTTATTACTAGAAAAACTGCCAGTGCTCCAAATCATAAAATACCATAGAAAACTGACTAGTTACATGAATTCATATGGTGAAACAATACATTTGCTGTGTACCAGATGAATTATTCCCTTTGCTTGTAGACCAATGGAGCTTCCTTTAAATGAATACCTGTCTAAAGAACTGAATTACCATACAGCTTTGCAACTCTGCATTAAACAGAATATTACTGCATAAAGACAAAAAAACCAAACGCTATCCCGATGTATTCATACAAAAGTGAAAAAAAAAGTAAACTCAATGTAAATACTATGGTGCTTGCTTGTCATTAGACCTAGAGCTTGATAAAGCTTTTTTGGGGAAAAAAGAGCTAATTATTTAATGTAAACTGAAGAGGATACTGTTTTAGCCACTTCAAGTATTAATTCACATTGATCAGCACGGACCTAAAGTAGATTTAGTTCATGAATTAATTTTATTATTAATCCATCAATGATTTCTCCCAATAAGCAAGAGGAAAATAACCCAAAAAACTCTTTATTCAGAGTAGTTTCCTTTTGAAAAGTGCTAGTAAATGACAGAAAAATCTGCTTAGAATACTTTTCTTTTTCTTTTTAAAATGAATGGTAAATTTTAGATATCCAGTTTTCTGACACAGCAGGCTAAAACAGGTCATGAGCAAAAAATAACTGCATCATTGTACTTGTCTTCATTTTGTCTGGTTCAGTTGTTGAGCAGTTATACGGGTTCATGTCCCACAGTATCAGTATAGATGTTCATGCAATGCTGGAGGCCATTTTGGATGGATCAGTGCCCACGTTTTGATGATATTCTCGAGGAGATGATGAGAAAAAACAGCAATATATTTTAGATCTAGGAGTACTCAGACTAATGCCATATTAAAATGGGGAAGTGGAGATGAACATCATACTGTTACCTGACCTGGAACTAATTTGACAGTATATGTTTAGAATTACTTGTCACATTTCTAAAACTACTTCAGAAACTTGGGTTGCCCACATGCTTCAAGCAAAATTGGGATACAAAGCACTTTCCTGTCCTTTACAGGCTTCCTAACAATTCAAAGCACAATGCTAAATTATTTTATTACTGTATTTAAGTGAGAAGATGCTTTCAAAAATGCCGTATAGATGATAAAATACCATAATTTTTTTTAACAATTACACAACACAAATATATTCATATTTCAAACAGTCATAAAACTACAGTAATATCCTGAATTAAATATACATTTTCTTACTCCTCACCAGATTACATTTTGGATATTCTACCCGCCCTTACTCAAACTTTCTAGCATTACACAGGAAGGATGCCTTGAACGTAGACTCTGCAGCTCTAGTGAGGCCTTCACTACTAGTATGAAGAAGCAAATCCAAACTTGAGTGTCTTATTCTTATTTTTTACCTTTCTATGCCTGTGTCAATGGACACTTGTGCACCTCTTTTGCTTTCCTTAGGCAGGATTAATGGAAAAAGGCCTTCTGACACAGTGGCAGCAGCTAAGCTGGGCTAAGGGCTAACCTCATTGGTGTGCCAGCTATAGTATTTATTTGCTTTGGCCCTTCTTCCAGCCATCCTTTCTAGTTTCTAATTTATATTAATTAATATCAACTTCCCAACTGTCTATGAGTTTTGGAGGTGTGGTCTATTTCACCACAATGAAAGCTGATACTTTATTACCACCTAGGAACATGGTTATAAATGGGGTATCTGTGCCCAGTATGATGGTGCCAACCTGCCCTATCATCTACAGCCCTGAGTGATTAAACTTATCCTGATTTTCACCAGTCTGGTACAACTACACACTGAGACAGTACAACTACACACTGAGAAGATGCAGGGTGGTGGTGGAATGTGATTTTGGCTGAATGAAGAGAAGATGAAGCTGCTTACAGACTCATTTGGACTGTGATGTATATAGTGTCATATACATGATGGGGACTTCTTGTGTGCTTCACAATACATGTGAAGATAAAAGGGAGTATCTGGGGACAGAATGGATCAAGGACAATAAAGGTTTGAAGTCTACTTACAAACAACCACCTACTCCACTGCTTGATGCTGGTGCAGGGCCCATTACAGAATGCCTTGTACACCCGCATTCTCAAGCTGCCTGGGGAGTACAAGGGGGCAGGGAGGCTGATTAATGGTGTTGACTAACTGGAGTTGATGCTGCACCTTGGGCCAGGTGAGTGAAATGAAACTTAGGCTTGTATGATTTCTGTAAAAGAAATATGGTGGACTTGTCATTTTTTGTTTGTTGTAATTATCCATTGTAACTCCAGACCTCAGTATGTGACTAAACAAAGCTTTATTAAAGGTAAGCATATTTGGGCAGTTCAACACCTTTACAAAGGTGAGGAGGTGTGGAAAACAAAACAGGCAAGTACAAAATAGCAACAGGTACATGAAGGGATATAATAGTGAAAAAATCTCCAAACATCAAAGAACAAAATAAACTGAAAATAGCGATGTTCAGTTTTATATATCGTTAGGGTATTGGTTCTTTCCTCTGCATTGGAATGGAAGTAGAATGCAGCAGATATTGCTTATGGTGTGTGGATTCATGTCTCATTGACTAGCTCCCCCATAACCAGAGATGTGCACAGGTTGAAGCACATGGTACCATGGAAGTGTTGGAAGTGATGGCATTGAGTACAGGTAGGCAGATGGTTTGCGTAGAACAGATTTGAGTCAACTAGCTCACAATCCCCAGAAGTCTCTCAAGTTGGTCACACTGAAAAGCCAAGTCTCAGTTGCTCATCTCTCAATCATGGTGGAGTCACTTTGCCAGCATCTCTTTCATCTCAGGTTCACTTCTCCTCCAACTCCAATAGTTCCTTTCTTCTCTTTTCAGCCATCCCTATGTCCTTACACTGATGCCTGAGCTCCTTTTTGTGGTGCTGGTCTGCCCATCAGAAGCAAATTCTGTGTGTCCAGGTCCTCCACAGCTTGTCCCTCAGATTCTGCAGCCTTTGGCTCACAGAGAGCAGACTCCTTGGCATCCTCCCCTCCCTCTCTGAATCTAAGGTTATCTTGGGGGTTTTAACAAAGCAAAATAAAAGTTTGTGAATGTCCTTAGTCCCAGTATGGTCTTATATACTTTCTATATAGCTGGAAGAAAAAACAGCAACTTTTATCTCAAATGCCATTCCTTTTGCTAGCTCACAGTGGCAGCTACCTTCTGCAGATTGCAAGCTTGATTAAAGCATATTCCAAGAAAAAGATCTGTGAATTACCAAAATCCTCCCACTTCCAAAAATTTCACTTTGATAGTGGAGACTTTAAGAGGAGGGAGGGGGGCATTCCCCATGAAACAGAACAGCATTGGTGATTATTTCAAACGTATTCCAGGGGCCATTATGCCCTTAGATAATGTAGTTCTGTTGGGGATCCAAGAATAAAAAAGGAAATATTTATTCCATGACTCTTGGTAAAGACCTTCTGGCTATACAAGGGAAATCCTTCTGTGACTTGTACTGGATGAACTGATGAATGACTGGAGTGAGTTTGAGTGTTACAGAGGAAGCAGAGGGAGGTTTCCTTGTCCAGAAATCTGACAGACCTCCTGCAATTTCTACTGAGTGAAAAATTCTGCTTCATCAAGAATGGAGCAAAATAAGATCTCCAACCTACTGGCTGCTATGATAGTGAGTACACTTTGCCTTAACGTGTTCTCCAGCCCTGAGGTGTTCTTCATAATACCTTTAAGGATTGTGTTCACACAAGTTATATTTTGCTTGGGCTGTGGTTGCAATGCTTTTTAACTTTTAATTTTTTTGTACTCGAGCAATGCTTTTATATTAATAAACTGCTACTGTTAGCTGCACCTTTTCAATTCCCCTCCCACTTCTTTGCCATGTAGCGCAGAGTGGTCAGTCACAAAGAAAGGAAAAGGTGATGGGAAAAGGGATGTATGTCATACAGCTATGTCTGTCCATGATTAAAGCAAGGGCCAAGTTTAGCCAACATATTTCGTAATATTCTTTATAATAATAACAAAAATGGTTGTGCTCATCTTATCCAGATGAGATACTGCATTCTCCTCTGGTTCTTCAATGAGGTAGGTGATTTGAGCTTCTAACAACTGGTCTATACTTAAAACTTAGGCTAACGGATATACAAAATTCACACCCCCCCCCATAGCTATGCCAACCTAACCACTAGTGTTGACGCAATTAGTGATAACAGCTAATTTAGACCCGATCATTTTATATGTACAGTTGGGATTATGTTTTCCAATGTGCATTACTTTGCATTTATCAACACTGAATTTCATCTGCCATTTTGTTGCCCAGTCACTCAATTTTGTGAGATCCCTTTGTAGCTCTTTGCAGTCTGCTTTGGACATAACTGCTTTGGACTACCTTGAGTAGTTTTGTATCATATGCAAATTTTGCCACCTCACTGTTTACCCTTTTTTCTAAATCATTTATGAATATGTTGAATAGGACTGGTCCCAGTACAGACCCCTGGGGGACACCATTATTTACCTCTCTCCACTCTGAAAACTGACCTTTATTCCTACCCTTTGTTTCCTATCTTTTAACCAGTTAGCAATCCATGAAAGGACTTCCCTCTTATCCTATGACAGCTTACTTTGCCTAAGAGCTTTGTCAAAGGCTTTCTGAAAATCTAAGTACATTTTATCCACTGGATCTCCCTTGTCCACATGCTTGTCGACCCCCTCAAAGAATTCTAGTAGATTAGTGAGGCATGATTTCCCTTTAATAAACCAAGTTGACTCTTCCCAAACAAATTATGTTCATCTATGTGTCTGACAATTTTGTTCTTTACTATAGTTTCAACTAGTTTGCCCAGTACTGAAGTCAGGCTTATTGGCCTGTAATTGCCGCAATCACCTCTGGAACCTTTTTAAAAATTGGCATCACATTAGCGATCCTCCAGACATTTGGTACAGAAGCTGATTTAAATGATAGGTTACAAATTACAGTTAGTAGTTCTGCAATTTCACATTTGAGTTCCTTCAGAACTCTTGAGTGAATATCATCTGGTCCTGGTAACTTATTATTGTTTAATTTATCAATTTGTTTCAAACCCTCCTCTAACAACACCTCAATCTGGGACAGTTCCTCAAATTTGTCACCTAAAAAGAATGGCTCAGATTTGGGAATCTCCCTCACATCCTCAGCTGTGAAGACTGATGCAAAGAATTCATTTAGTTTCTCCGCAATGGCTTTATTGTCCTTGAGTGCTCCATTAGCATCTCAATCATCCAGTTGCCCCACTGGTTGTTTAGCAGGCTTCCTGCTTCTGATGTATTTAAAGCAATTGTTGCTATTGCTTTTAGAGTCTTTGACTAGCTGTTCTTCAAATTCTTTTTTGGCCTTCCTAATTATATTTTTACATTTCACTTGCCACAGTTTATGCTCCTTTCTATTTTCCTCACTAGGATTTAACTTCCATTTTTTAAAGGATGCTTTTTTGCCTCTCACTGCTTCTTTTACTTTGTTGATTAGCCATGGTTGCACTTTTTTGGTTCTCTTACTATGTTTTTTAATTTGGGGTACACATTTAAGTTGAGCCTCTATTATGGTGTTTTTAAGAAGTCTCCATGCAGCTTGCAGGGATTTCACTTTTGGCACTGTACCTTTTAATTTCTGTTTAACTAACTTCCTCATTTTTGTGTAGCCCCCCTTTCAGAAATTAAATGATACTGCGTTGGGCTGCTGTGGTGTTTTTCCTGCTAGAGAGATGTTAAATTCAATTATATTATGGTCACTATTACCAAGCAGTGCAGCTATATTCACCTACTGGACCAGATCCGGTGCTCCACTTAGGGCTAAATCAACAATTGCTTCTCCTCTTGTGGGTTCCAGGACTAGCTTCCAAGAAACAGTCATTTAAGGTGACTTTATAATATAATATACCTATCTCATAGAACTGGCAGGGACCTTGAAAGGTCATCAAGTCAAGTCAAGTCCAGCCCCCTGCCTTCACTAGCAGGACCAAGTATTGATTTTTGCCCCAGATCCCTAATTGGCCCACCTAAGGATTGAACTCACAACACTGGGTTTAGCAGGCCAATGCTCAAACCACTGAGCTATTACTCCCCCCACTATAATATAATATAATATAATATAATATAATATAATATAATATAATATACAGTGAACATTTCCTCCCCTCTGGCTGACTGGTGACATTCTGTACTTCGACTACTAAATATCTTAAGAACATCTTTCGGAGAGAATCTTTCTGAAGATAACAAATTTCAACAGTCCTTTCTTGTCAGAAACCAAGGTTTTTGTGCTAAAAGAAAACAAAATCATCCTGCAGTAACAGAAAGAAGTATGCAAGGCTTTGGAATAAGCTGGAGCATGTTGGAGACTACTGGTACTGTTATGAAAGAATCACTCAGCATATTAGAGTAGATGGTAATAAAGAATTAAAGGAGACCTTCACCTCTAAGTCACAAACTTAAATCTGTCATCCACCCACTGCTTTGTGGCCTATGTATGTGCACTGAGTTGATGCTTTGGTTCCAAGTGGATGTTTCTAAGGTGCAAAAATCACCATCACAACTGACAGCCTTTTGAGTAGTCTCAGTAGAAAAGCAATTGACTGAATAGTTTTTGGGACTAAACTGCTTTCTCACCCACAGGAGTGAGTGGGGCAAACTATTGAGGAGGTAAATGGAAGCTCTCATTGCAGATGCATATGATATATTTCTTTCGCGGGGTCGGGGGGAGGGGGAAATGGAGGAGTTCACTCTCTACTACTATCAGTCTGATACATTTCACCAGCATTACATTCACTTAAAGAAAAAGGCAGAAATCCGTAATCAGGAATCAGATGTTTCAGCCCTCAACAATGCAGGTGAGTGTGCAGCCACCAATTGATTAGAAGCAGAATATTTTTTTTACCTCTTTAATAACAGTGAGACTCATAGCAAACTGAGTAGAAAAGACTACCACAAAGTACCTGTCATTAACAACTAGCCAGGCAGAAGTATCACTCAGAGCTAATCTACACTGATCCAGGTATGTCACTCAGGGGAGTGAAAAAATCCAAGCCCTCTGAGCTATGTATTTAAGCGGACATAATCCCCAGTACAGACAGCACTAGGCTGATGGAAAAATTCTTCCATCGACCGAATTACTGCCTCTAAGGAAGGTGGATTATCTACAGCAATAGGAGAACTCCTCCCATTGCTTCAGCGAGTGTCTACACTGAAGCGCTACAGCTGTGCTGCTATAGTGTTTTAAATGTATACATAGTCTTAGTAAAACTGTCTCTTTATTTCGTTCATAAAATAAAGAAATTATTTAGCTGCATCACAGATAGACCTAGTTCATTGACCTGGGCAATCTACATTCAGTTACATTATCATCCTGCCATTGGGGGTCTTTGCTATGACAAATGAGCATACTTTGTTTTGTCAGAGGCCTCGTGGAGACTGCGGAGTGTGAAAGAAACACAACATGAAAATATGAAGATGTGCCACAAGAAGCCTTAAACGTGTAAATTGCCCTACGATGTCAGGCAAAGTTATTAAGTTCATGTAAATATTTTATGCAGGAATAAAAAATAAATAAAAAGAATTCAGCAGTTCACATCACAGTGTTTCAGACAACAAGCCCAATCTCATCATATCTGCCCCAACTGATCAGATTTAAATTAGCATGCACCCCTCTTGTCTCATTACTCATTCAGAATGTGAGATGTGCATCATTAAGCTAGGCACTAATTTGTTCCTAAACTGCACTCATTCATCATTAGTTGGCAGTGAGAGGTTGATCAAGTCAGTTGTGGAACACTTCCGTGGCCCACCCATGAATTGTACACTTTCTGCATGATTTACGTACGACACTCTCTAAACGTTATTTTAACAGTTTTGGTAACCCATATATTGTAAAGATGATTTTTTTGGTCAGGTTAATCTCAGAGGTTTCCTGTTTGCCTTACTTCTACAATTGGACTCTTCTGCTTCTACAAAAAAAGTGTTTGTGTATTGATCTTTTAAACGCATCTTCAATGAATTATCAAAAAAAGTCACCTCAGTACTGTAGCGTTCCAAAGAGAGATTGTTACTCATTTAGGAGATGCATAATGGGGGATTATAGTAAGGATGTTTCCCCTTAGAAGATTGAAATATTATTTTAGGGATCCTTCTAAGAAAAATTGAGGCCTGGGAATCTCTTTCAAAATTCAGTTTAATTATTAATACACCGGCTCTTGATATTTTTGCCAATTTTTATGTTACTTCATTCATGCCAGATATAGATGCCAAGAATGAAGCATGGATATTGTAAACTGTAATTTTGTGAATAAGAACTTTTTAAATCCATACCATAAGTCATCTGTCTTATATGTTAATTTGCGTTTGTCATGTCTTTAAAAAACTTTTATAGAAGTATTTTAATAAAATTTGTGAACATAAAACTGCCATAAAACTTGTAAATTAAATTAAATTAATATTTCAATGCATGAGCTGTCTAATATTCTAGTCAAGGAAACCAGTTTCAGCTTCAGTTACAAGAACAGACGGTGGTTGCTTCTTTTATTCATCCATAATACTAAATAGCATCATAAAAGTTAAGAAAAGGAAGAGCAAACCATTCAGTTCACCCCCCCAAGCATAGATACAACGTACCCTACTAGAAGACACAGCAAAAGTTCAGCTACATATTCACCGTAGATTATTGACATTGTATTGTTTGTTTAAAAGACTAAAAGAAACTGTGGCTGTGCCATTGCATAGAATGATCCCACTGTGAAGGGTAAGTTTGCAACGTCAGTGCTAAGTTTTGAATTGTACAGTCTCAGTGAGTTACCTGATTTATCAGATGGAAGGGAAATGCTGTTGTCTGTAGTATCCAGAATAACAGCCAGCCCTGCAGAATAAGATGGGAGGATGCTGGTACTAAGATCTACACGGGTTAGACTTTCAGGCTCTTTTTCCATGCCTCCTAGAATACCTCCAGCGTTGGCAGTTTCAACATCAGTCCTTTTCTGACCACTGTCTAGGGGACTCTGAACAATATGAACTATGCTCTGCTGGGCCAAGTCACAGTTCTGAAAAACAAAAACAAAATCCCAAATATGATTGACACATAAAGAAAAAAATCACTCTGTCTCCAATTTGGTATTTGTTTAGCCATTTCCAATCCATTTCATGTGGAATTTCAGTAAGCATTAACAGAGTTCAGAGAAAAGTGACAAATATAAATTGCAAGAATTAAGATTACTTGCTCTGGCAACAGGTTCACAATGCTTACAAATTCTAAACATTTAAGAAAGAAATGGTGGACCAGAGCCAACAACTCTGAATAATTCTGTTGGCGGATGTACAGAGAGAAGTGTTATTAAGTCAGATGCTAAGAAAATTCAATCTATAAAATGCATTTTTACAGACAAGGATGAAAAAAGTTTATAATATTAATATTTAACAAAGCACAGGTGACCCCTTTTTTACTAACAATAATAACAGTTAGAAGTGTTCATTACAATGCTTGAATTAGTGTGTGTGAGGGATAAATGAAGTAATGCCATCCTCCCACTTCTTGCTGCCACATGTTGGAAAACTGAAAAAAAATTGCAGAGCATTATCATTTTATTTTTTCCCAGTTTAAAACACTGTGCATGATACATAGGGGTAAACACTACAGTTATATCATTTTACTTAATCATTCTAGACTTCCAAATTTGTTTGGAAGCCATGTTGTCTAGACTAAGAAAGTAGGCTCAAGACTTTTTTCTGTGTTTACAATTGCTATTAATTAAAACAAAATTAAAAGAGAAAACAAAATAAAGCTTTCAAAAGTGAAATAAAGAAAGTTATATGACAGTTAATAATAAGAACTGTATGCATTGAATGTAACTTGGAAATCTGAAAAGTTTATCAAAACCTGATAATTAAATTCAACAAATGTAATCCACAGTAATCCAATTATTCTGGCAAAGTGTCAATCTTGCTTTATCCTACTGTTCTTAAGAAACAGCTATTGTCCAAACAGATCTTAAAAGAGATGCTTTTTACGTTTCTCAAAGACCACTGCCAACACTAACTCTAAAGTCAGAAACATAAATATTTTCAACAATTACTTTGTTCCTTAACTCTAAATTTCAAACTATTTTCTCTCAGGTATTATTAACAAAAACAAACCATAAATCAAGTTTTCCCATATACATATACATACCTATATATGGTATTTTGAAAAGTAATGCCAAATACACAGTCTGAGTTATTTTAAAACTGCTCTTTCCCCTGAAATCCACCAATTAGTTATAAGCACAAGTAATTAATTAAGAAACATTTTTCTTCAAGTTTACTATACACTTATTTTTGAAACAAGCTCAGATAATAATAAACTCTTTAGGATTCTAATCTTTACATTTTAAAATCAAGATATTGCTTTCCTTTCTCTGAGCTTCTCGTAATTCAGATGGTATCAGATCATGTAGGTATTTTTTAATTCTTTGAAGTTACTGCATGTGCTCCCTCAGACATGCTTCCTTGTATTTTTGTGTGCCCATGGACCACAGCTTCCTGTTTAAGTAGAATGAACTATTCTCATGTGGTATCACAAATTCATTTTTTGTCCCCACATTCCATATAATAAATTCCAGAGTCAATTTTGACAATCAGGTTGGGTTCACTCATGAGTCATCTAATGTGCCTGTGCAGGAGGAAAAGGGGTAGAAGGTGTCCTTGAGCACTGATAATTATTTATTTGCTCCCAATGTACCTTATCAATTTAACCTGGTATTAGATATCAACTCTATACGCATTCTGCAGCCCTTTCCACAGTTCATATTCAGCTGGGATCTTGAGAATCAGAGGGAACTTGCAGTTCAGTTAAAGATGTCACAATCACGATAATATTTTCTAGTAGTGCAAAAGGGTTTCTCTATTCAGCCTGAAAGAAAGGGACGCTGCTTGTTTTTCTACAGGTCTTGGGTTTTCAAAAAGTCTTCCTCTCCCTCAGCGGCCAACTGGAATGGCATCTCAGTTGGCAACTCTTTCTAGATACTCTTCATTTTATGAAAAGCAACATTTAAGGCCAGATAGGGCTTTTCACCCAATTGAGGATGCACCCACTTATTACGTCTCTTCTCTCAAAAGATCCCAGATGAATCTGCACATTTCCCAAAGAAACTAATGAAATAAACAAATTACCATCTCATGACTGTTCCAGTAATTTAACAGTCCTTCAGATTACTGGGATTTCACTATTATACTTCTTGGATTCACAATGTAAATTTCTCTCTGAACACCTGGTTTTCACTCAGCATTTGTTTTTCTCCATCTCTCTCATTTGCGTGTAAACCAGATGTCCATCTTGAAACCTTTACAGCCCTCAGAGTGGTCCTTTCTGCTTTGCATAAAATAGGTTCTGATTAGTGCTGACCTTTTCACAGTTTTTAGCAGAAATTGTTCTCCAGGTGTTACCTCTATTGGCCTAGGCCTGTCTTTAACCATTATGACTGAGTTATATATAATGTGTTATATATAATAATAAATATATATAATTTCTACACAGAAATAAACTTGGCTATACCCCCAACGAATCATTTTGCTAACCTTCTTCAGCTTCATCACATTGGCTCTGTGTACACTGGTGTGATCTCGGTGGACAGTTGATTGGTTTGGAGGGAAGGGATGAACAATTATTTTGCAGGCCCACCCAGTTGTGTGGAGTGGCCCACAAAGGTGGAGTAACACAGCTGTCCCAGAATAACCCTGCATGTTTCTGTGTTGGGAAAACCCAATGGCAGTTAATATACAGACGGTCTGTATTAACTTTAGCTGGTTACCCTTGTGGGTTTGG
This sequence comes from Trachemys scripta elegans, assembly GCF_013100865.1. Taxonomy (NCBI): domain Eukaryota; kingdom Metazoa; phylum Chordata; order Testudines; family Emydidae; genus Trachemys; species Trachemys scripta. The sequence continues at coordinate 85,603,345 of NC_048300.1, read as the reverse complement.
GTAGAATGGAAGAATCCTGAAAAGCTGGGTCAGATCCTCTGCCCCACATTCTCTCTGCTCCCTCCAACTCTGTGGTGGTAATCATCTTAGAAATGCTATATACCAGGGGTGCCCAAACTTCAGCTTGCGAGCCACATGCGGCTCTTTTACAGTTAAAGTGCGGCTTGCAGTGCCCCCCACACCCGCACCCTGTTCTCTACCTACTAGACTGGGGCAGGGGGAGCAGGATGGTGGGGCTAGGGGCTTCAGCCCTGCGGGGAAGGGGGGGTCACGGGACTTCAGCAGGAGCGGGGCTGAAGCCCTGAGCCCTGGCAGGCATGCCCGGCTCTCGAATTTCTGAAGATTATCGTATGCAGTTCAGAGGATCTGTATGTTTGGCCATCCCTGCTATACACTTTAGATAAATAATGAGGTACAAAACCAAGAGGATTCTGTAGGAATGGGGAAGAATATCATAGGGGCAGCATTGTCCCTTCCATGCGCTCCAGGGCTTAATGCAGACACTTCTCCACATATGGACATAGTGGGGAGAAAGTTGGCCCAGTTTCACTGATGTAAATCTAGAGTAGCTTCACTGAAGTTAATACAGTTACTAAAGATTTACACTGGTGTAACTAACAGCAGAATTTGTCCCATTATGAAAGTTAAATGTTACCAATCATCAGGTACATTTTTAATTGAACAAGGTTCCCTTATAGATATTTCAGCATACTTTGTAATCTTGGTTTCAGAGTAGCAACCGTGTTAGTCTGTATCCGCAAAAAGAACAGGAGTACTTGTGGCACCTTAGAGACTAACAAATTTATTAGAGCATAAGCTTTCGTGGAGGGCTGTAGTCCACGAAAGCTTATGCTCTAATAAATTTGTTAGTCTCTAAGGTGCCACAAGTACTCCTGTTCTTTTTGTAATCTTGTTTTTTCACCAAAATCTGATAATTGTTGTTTAATTTTGGTTTGATTTGACATATTCCTTTGAATAATTTCTCAGCAAGTCTGTGTTTTTTCTTTATATAATGCAATTCTAAAATATGAAAATCTGTTTTTTTATTGAATTTTTAATAACGCGCTTTTTCTCTAATGGAGCATTAACCCAGTCAGCAGAGATTTGTCAGAGTAAGGGCTTTGCAGACTTAATACTGATATAATGCTGTTATTAGGTTTCAACTTGAAAGCATCATGTTATCACTAACAGACCTGCGGGTTTTTTTACATCTTGTTGCCCATAATATTTTTAACAGAATATATTTAAATTGCTTAATAAATTTAGTTCACCAACACAAAATCCATCACACATCTAGCTGTTATTTTGAAACTACTCTCAAAATAAAGACATTGTAACGATGTTGGGGTAGATGTGGGATAAAATTTCCAAAAGTGTCTCAGTGACTTGGGAGCCTAAATTCATTTTTCAAAGGTGACTTAGGCACTTAGGTTCAGATCCTCCAAGGTATTAAAGCTTCTCACTCCCAAAATGGGAGTTAGGCACCTAAATTCCTTTGAACATCTAGGCCTTAGGCACCTAAAGCTCTATGAGAATAATGAAATTTGAAAATGATTTAGGGCCAGATTTTTAAAAAGTATTTAGGGGTTGCTGCAGTCAGGGTCTCAGCACCTGATTTAGGAGCCTCAATTTCATTTTTAAAAGATGTTTAGGCACTTAGGAATCTAAATGACAGTCAATGGGATTTAGACTCCTAAGTGCCTAACTCCCTTTAAAAATGAGATATAGGCTTCTAAACCAGTTAAGCATTGCAACACTGAGCAAAACAATGCCCAAACAACTTTAAAAATCTGGGCCTTGGGCACTTAGGAAAATGTTATCTGTGGTATAAATAATTAAGCAGTTACTTATATCAGATTTCTGATGAATTTGTTGAATTTCAGGAGCTTAGCCTAAAGTACTGAGCCAACATTTCTTTTATTTGTATATGGCCAGATTATGTTGCCATAGCTCAATTTAAGTAGTACCTAATTCTCCAGTTTGTCCCATTGGTTTCAAAGTACTTCTCAGCATGAGTAAGGGCTGCAGAATCTGGATGATTAAATTATATTTTGATTAATAAAAGTTAAGATAAATAAGAAATTACAGAAAGTAAAATAAATATGGTTACATAATAGTGTTAAAAAAGTTTAAATGAATTAATTTACTATGGTATGTCAACATTCTTAAAGAAGAAATACAATTAAACTGCAAGCAAACAAAATTGTATCACAAAATGCTAAACTTGTTCTGTACTATTCTGAAAGGATTTTGGTACCAATATGGAAATATTGTTCTTTAATACATGTCCTTATCAGTTGCTTTCTCGTGTATGACAAAGTCAAGCTGGGCAGCTGCAAAAGAGTATTCATATTGGGTTTTGGGAAGTGGGCAGGCTTATGCCGGCCCACTGCTAAAGTACCCTCCCCCAGCCTGTGGGGAGGATCCACAAGGTCCAGGAACTCAAATAATTATGGGGCACAACCAGAAATATAACAGGGATGGGTGTGAAGGTCAAAGGGTCAAACAAAGGGAACCTGAAGGGGACACCGAGCAGAGAACCCTGGACAGCGCCCATCGCTCCTCAAAGGTGTCAAGAGAGCCAGCAGACACTGCCCAGAGGAACTCTGCATGGATACGTGAGCGAAGGCAGGATTGGAAATAGGCCACACAGTCACAGGAAACCCCCTCAGCCAATCTCCTCTTCCTGGTCTTATAGATAGCTACTTTGGCCAGGGCTAGGAGGAGGTTGACAAGGAGGTCCCACAACTTTATGGGGCCACAGATAGGGTATGTGTATATGAAAAGGTGAGGGGAAAAGTGCAGCCAGAAACGTAAAAGGATGTCCAGGAGGAGCCGGAATAGGGGCTGCAACCTGGTGCACTCCAGATATACGTGCAATAGGGTCTCCCTCACGCTGCAAAAGCGACAGATGTCAGGGACGGGGGTGAACCATGCCAGGTACATGCTGGTGCTCACGGTTCCACGGAGGAGCTGCCAACTGATATTCCTGGTGGGCCTTGGGACTAGGGTGGAGTATAGGCTGGCCCACTGGTGTTCCTCACCCTCAAGAGGTGGTAATAGGTCCTGCCACTTCGTATCGGGGAGGGACACGAGGGTGAGGAAATGAAGGATGTGGAGCATGAGCGTGTACAGATGTTTCCTTGGTGTGGTCCAGTATGTTATCCCTAGAATGATAAGGGCCCTCTTTCCTACAAACTGAGAAGGGGTTACCTTGGGTCAATTAGGGACACCTGAGTCCAATTAAGGGCTGCTTGAGACCTTTAAAAACCCCTCCTCTGATGAGTGAGGGGGGAGGAGAGACAAGCTACTGAAAGACTAGTGACAGCAGGGAGATTGGCTTCTCCAGGGTCAGAGGCTGCTCTCCCACCTACAGGGGAAACAACCAAAAATGAGTGCTTGCTTACAGGAGGGATTGACACCTCAGGCCTACAACAGGACAACTCCCACCCCAACGAGGGGGCAGGGAAAGATATCCCCCTTTGTTTTGTGTTTGTAAATTGGTTTCTTTTTGTGTGGTGGAGCTTTCCTTGGGTCAGCCCTGAGGCCTACCTTGAAAATACTGATAAGTAAATACAGAGGGGGAAAGCAAACAGTGTGAGGCTGATTTACCCCAGGCCCTGCTACTGCCAGAGAGGGAAGTGCTAAGTCCAGTGAGATGGAGGAGGTGCCTTGTCATACATGTTTTATACCAATGAAAATTTATGGGTCTGTCAATGTTAATTCAACCAAAAGCAACTCTTCAGTTTTGCCTCAAGATGAGCCTAGTCATTGAAGAGCTCTGTGTAAAGATAATACCACTTTTCTATGGAGTTGTATTAAAACTTCAGTGTTAACCAGGGATCCTAGTTTTCCATGATAAAAAAACCCCATACTCTCTGATAAAAAACCATAAAAATCTGTGTTTTTCCATGATTAAAATGAAATGCTGAACTTCAGTTTCCCTAGCTACAATAGATATAGGTATCAGTTGAACACAATGTTTTATTGCTATACAGTAGAACCTGGTTCATCCAGTACTCCATTATCTGCTCTCCCTGATCATCAAACCACCAGCCACCCAGGGCTCAGGGCTCAGGCTGTCTGCCCCAGGCAGATGTCCCGCCCCCATCTTAAAATAAGGGATAGAAAGCTCTTTGTCAATTTTTTTCATTATCCGATTTGGCCCTAGTCCCAATTAGATCAGATAAACATGGTTCCACTGTAAATTCCAAGCACATTCAAAAATCAACCACAAGAGCGGGAAATTACATGCATTGAATAAGTGACACTGGTACTTTTAGTAACATTTAGTTAATAGTTAATATATGTTTTTATTTGTTCACAAAAAAAAAATAAAAATAAAGAATCTCTGAAAAAAATGCAAATTCTGTGTGTTTCCATGGCAAACGGATTTCTAGGATCCTTGGTGTTAACTCCTCTACCCTCTCCATTCATCTCAGTGGATGTGAATGCTAAAGTTTAGTGATAACTCTCTAGTAGTCAACATTAACTATTCCATCTGGGTATTTCAAAGGTGCCTAAACAAGTTAGTCTCCCTTTAAATTACTAGTTTTCATTGATGAATAGGTTAGCAGATAGGATGAGGAACGGGGTGGGAGTGAAGCCCACAGAAGGGTAAATTCGGAGCTGCTGCAAGTAGGTTAAACAATACCATTAGTGATAGTAGATCAGTTGGACTAATCAGTACAAATTAAAAATCTAAAATAATTTAAAAGTTAGCTCCCATTATGTAATAGCAGAAACAACCAAATAAAGCAAAATATATTCCTTGTTTTTTAATTTGGATAGCATAATATAAACTACTACATTGAAGGAACTGAAATAATTCTCCTTTCTGGAATTCCAGTCATTACCTCATTAATAACATTTACTGTGTGGTGGTAACTGAAATGACTATTTGAAAAATGGCACCTCTTTCCTCATCAGACCAGCTTCCAGTGACCCTAGCACTGCAAAGAGAACCATGTGGGCTACTTCTGTGCTCATGAGAAGCCCTGTTTAAATCAGTGGGGCTTTGCACAAGCACAGGGGTTCACCTGTGAAGTTGTCTTTGCAGAATAGTTACCTGTCCATATCTGCTTATTTTACTAACAAAAGGAATTACATCCAATCAGACCAATGGTCCACCTAGTCTAGTATCCTCTCTGTGGCAGATGTAAATTCCCTGGACTGGGCCATTATGCATTAACATGAGCAGGAAGGACATTTGTTCTTGGGCCAGTACAGCTAGTGGTTTTTACTTTAATAAAGATTTCATTTTAAACATGTTTTTACTGCAGAGCTAATAGCTGTAGGAGGGTGATTGGACTCTAGTCTTCCTTACACATTTTCATCAGAGACATCAGCAAAGTTCTGACTGCAGAATCTTTATCTGATGATGATGAGTGATGATGATGATTGATGATGACACAACCAGATAGAGATCAGCTTGATTAGCAGATCCCAGGCTGAGTTTGCAAGACTGGCAGCATGGGGGTTAGGGGGGGGAAGTAGAGTTCTTTTGTTGTTGTTGTTGTTGTTGTAAACTGAGTAAATTAGATATGGAAACCACTAAGTAATAATAATATCTTGTTTCCACACTTTAATTGAACCTGGCTTTAGTTTCAGGGAAGAAAATACTCACCCATCCTTATAGGACAAAAGGGCAAGAAAAATTGTGTTTGTTCTCTTATTGAGAAATAGAAAGGATGTATTAGAATCTCTCTGAACAGTTCCTATAATCAGTAGTGACTGGCACACTGTAAGTAGCATAGATTAGATAGACAGAAGACAGGGTGGGCCTGCACTTTCTTCACTGACAGAAATGATGTTATTCAAACTACTTCTGTAACTTCCTTGGGTTTTTGCCTTGGGTTAGTATTGTAGACACGAATCTAATATGTAATTTTTTCTGTCAATATCTCTTTCATTTTCTACATATATTTGTTTTATGCCTCGGGAAAGGTTTCTTTTGTGAATATCTGTTGTTAATAATCCTAAAGATATTGTCTTGTCTTATCTGTTCATCCAAATTAATGCTTATCCGTGATCCATTATCCAAAGGGAAATACTGTGTGTGTAAATATCACAGACTATCAAGTGCTTCTTCTCTCACCAGAACAAAAGGAACTCACAAGATCCAGACGTGATTAAACCACATGTCAGAGGCTGGTACATTATACAGAATGCATTTGGGACAAGCTGAACAGGTGGCTTCATAACAGACTACTTCAGTATTCAAACTCTTTTTCAAAGGTATTTACCTTCATATCCTCTTCCAGCTTTGCAAAAAAAAAAAAAAAAAAAAAAAATGTCTTCCACAAGGCTAAACTAGCATCTTTTGAATGACTGATAGGTGACTATTCAGTGCTGCCAGCTACAGGCTGACCAGCAGGCCAATGTGGAACAGTTAGAACAGACAACTTGCAAGAAAGAAGAAGGAAGAGCTGAGACAGTTTCTACAGTTCTATCTACCTCTGTTTCCTATAAATCTTTCACTTGTTATTTTCCCCACTTACAAGATATTGTCATAGTGACACATTGCTGAAAGAAGAAATGTTGTTAATTTATGTCCAACAAATGGACAGACTAATGGGAAATCATCTTCAATGAAATAAAACGTTTTTTAATAAAATGTTTAATTTAAAACCATTGGGAGATTTAGCACTTAGGCGCCACTCTACCAGCAAATGAGACTAGGACAAATGTCATCTGAATTTGTAACCAACTTAAGAATTATTGTGAGTTAGCCAGACAACTCTTTCTGATTAAGAAATACAAAATGACATCCTGAGCCTCATAATCCTGGAGAAACAGACACCACATGGAAAATAACTTCAAAAGTGGGGCTTTATAAAAATAAAAAATCCAGGCACTCCTACACAGCTGAAGCTGTTGTGCAGAATGCCTGGCACATCTGAGCTACTGGATCCAGCTCTGCTGGAAGTTAAATTGATAAGGGAACTGCTCATAACAGTCAAATAATAAAACAAGCAGCTTATTGCAAGCTAGATTCACTGCAGTGAAAAAGAGAAGAAGAAAGAATGTCTGACATAGAAGGGTAAATAAATGTCCAAGGGCACTGAGGTAAAGAGAAAAAGGCTGGAAAAAAGAAATGGCGGCTGAAGCGGCAATAACCAAAAAGTGTAGATAAAGGCCCTTTAGTTTCAGTAACAAGGATCAAGTATCTAGAAAGCAGTTCCTATCCAAAATGTGAGAGCTGGGGATAAAATTGTTCTACCTCTGACAACACATGTTCATAGTCCCAGAGTTCAGTAAAATATTAAGTTATGGGTCTAGCTACAGGATAACAGTGAACCAAGAGCAATAGTCAGCGGTATTAAGAGGAAAACTATTTCACTTGAATTTGACAGACATATGTTTTCACTGCAGCTCTCTGTATGACTCTGATCAAGTGAGCACTGTATCTATAGCATTCTTGCTAGAAATAGGCCACTGTGATAAAGTCAGTCTGCAATAATCATATCCATTTCCTCTTTCATTAATTCTTGTCCTGCTGTTTTGACTATGAGGAAATTAAAATAAAAAACTTGCATTGTTTTTATTGCCCCAGCACACAAAGGAGCATCTAACATTGAAACATTCCAAACCTCACACCTCAGCTTTGTCAAGCTACACATAGGATTTTTGGTTCAGCTTCCTTGGCTTTAGTAAAACCCTCCCCATTAGGATGGGACTTCCCTCATAACTTGCCCCTGAAAGCAAGGCTGTAGTTGGCTTCCATTCATTTGTACAACCAGGCCCTATATAGGGGCTGAAGCTTTAAGGAGAGAACAGTGCCTTCTAGGTTCCATTCTCAATGACACTGATTGGAGGCACAGTATCCCTTTTAGCAGCCTGCAAACACTCAAGATGGGACAAGAGGAGGACCACCCAATCTCACCGAGAGGGCAAAGAGCAGGGAGGCGGATTAAAGCCCACCCAGTTTCCACAATAGACTTAAATGTAAAATCATAGCAAAGCAGGGGGAAGGGCATCATCATCTATTTTCCCCACAGTACAGGGACATGGACCATCTTCCCTTTATCTGCCCTGCTTCTTCAATTACTGCTCTCTTCTGCCTCTTTCACTCTCATCCCCTCTAGCCAAAAAATGGAATACCTCAAGAGATGATTCTAATTTCCCTCCTACCCGCCCATTTTGCAAATGGGGATCAGGGTAGGTTTGGTGGGATGAGCCCTGTTCATTCCTTGAGGAGCATCCTCAGAGGTTTGTCTTCATCCTCTGTCTTGGAGGGCTAATATGGAAGTCTCTTTTGTCCCCCTCTACTTGAGAACTTATGGAGGAGCCTGGAGGAGAACTATATCTGCATAACCTCAGTGTCTTGGAGACTTCACGGGCTGGTAGGAATGCTTTGGTTTGGCCACAGCTATCAGCGCCATAATTGCCTGGGATTCAGTGGCCATGATCATGACCATGAAAGCTGCATCACATAATTAGAGGAGTAATAGAGAGAAGAGTCCTATCGAGACAAAGCTCAAAGAATAGAAGATATTTTCCTGATTTAAAACAACTAAACAGAAAAAAAAAATCAAAGTAACTGTTAATATTTTTAGAACTCAAGAGGGAAACCAAGTGTGGAGAGGGAGATAAGAAGCAAAGGAAAGGGAAGCCAAAAGGAAAACCTCAGGCTTTATCATTTCTGTTTGTAGAAAGCTCTAGGGAGGACCCAGTTGGAGTCAAGGGGCCTGTAAACATGTTTCTCTAGGGCAATCCCTGATACACCCTCTCTCAGTGGGGCTCGGGTCCCTAGTTACACCCAGCTACTAATGCTGGGTCAACCCTGTCAGGCTCCCATATCTTAGACCTTGTGGCAGCCCTGCCAACTGCCAGCCTCCCCATGTTGTTTGCCAATGGAAAAAAAAAAGAAAAAAAAACTATAAATGTTCTGACACCACTGAGAATATGCCCCTTCCTGGAGCCTACTGGCCAGGGCAAAGGTCACTGGCACTCCCTTACTTCAGGGGTGTTTGTGTAGCAGCTTCATGTGGGTCCCTGACAGTGTTCCCCCACAGCTTCTCCCAGTCTTGGTTACTTCACAAGATACTAGCAGCATGCACTGAATTCTTTATAAGGCTGAAGAGTCTCTAGCATGGAAGGATTTGCTCCCATTGCTTCAGGAGATGCTCTAGCTGCTCCCTGCTGCAGGCTTCTTCCTAGCTATCTGCAGCTTCCTCCTTTAAAAGCTCTCCATGCATTATTAGCAGAGGCGGAGGGGCAGGGCTGCCGTAGTATATAGACCCTCCATGGCCCCTTCCCTGTCAGTGTGGGCCTAACTAAGAAATAGGGTGACCAGGTGTCCGGTTTTCAACTGGAACACCCGGTCGAAAAAGGATCTTGGTGGCTCTGGTCAGTACTGCTGACTGAGACATTGATGGTCTAGTTGGTGGCACCGTGCAGCGGGACTGGCAGGCTCCCTGCTAGCATCCATGCCATGTGGCTCCTGGGAAGCAGCCGGCATGTCCCCCCTCCTGCTCCTATGCACAGAGGTAGCCAGGGGTCTCTGCACACTGCCCCTACCTCAAGCACCGCTTCAACAGCTCCCATTGGCCAGGAACCATAGCCAGTGGGAGCTGTGGGGGTGGCACCTGCAGACAGGCAGCGTACAGAGCTGCCTGGCTGCGCCTCTGCGTAGGAGCCAGAGGGGTGACATGCCACATGCTTCTGGGAGTTGCTTGACATAAGCACTGCCCAGAGCCTGCACCCCAACCCCTTCCAGGACGCCACCCCCATACCCCAGCCCTGATCTCCCGCCCGCTGTCCAAACCCCTCAGTCTCAGCCCAGAGCACACTCCTGCACCCCAAAACCCTCATCCCCAGCCAGAGCCCTCACACCTCCCCAAACCCCAACTCCCTGCCCCAGTCCAGAACCCCCTCCCTCACCCTGAACCCCTCATTTCTGGCCCCACCCCAGAACCTGCACCCCCAGCCCAGAGCCCATATCTCTTCCCACACGCCAACCCCCTGCCTCAGCCCGGAGACCCCTCCCATACTCCGAACCCCTCGGCTTCACTCCACAGCCCAGAGCCCCCTCCTACATCCCAAACCCCTCATCCCTGGCCCCACCCCAGAGCCTGCACCCCCAGCCAGAGCCTTCCCTCCACTTCGCATCCCAACCCACTGCCTCAGCCCAGAACCCTTTGAACTATTCATTTCTGGCCCCATCTTGGAGTCTGCACACCCAGCCGGAGCCTTCACTCCCTCCCACACCCCAGCCCCCTGAGCCAGCCCGGTGAAAATGAGCAAGTGAGTGAGGATACAGAGAGCGAGTGGGGGGGGGATGGAGTGAGTGGGGGCGGGCCTTGGAGAAGAGGTGGGGAATGGGTGGGGCCTCAGGGAAGGGGTGAGGAAGAGGGCAGGGCAAGGGTGTTTGGTTTTGTGCAAGTAGAAAGTTGGTAACCCTAATAAGAAGTGCCAGCTAAGTGCTGCACTTTTTTTGTGTTAAGGAAATGCCAGGAGAACAACAGTTTCTGCTGTATTTCTCCCTGTCCAAGCAAACCTCCAAAATAACCCCATTACAGGTTTAGTTGAACACTGGAACAAAACCGGCAGAGGCTGGTTTGAATCTGGAGCCTTTGCTGATGCTTCGGTTTACCTGAAGATCTGCTTGTTTGCTAGATTCAGCACCAGGATCTTAGGAAGACTAGAGCAGAGTGAGGGGCCAGGTTTCTATTTTGAGCGGTTTGGTTTTGGGCAACAAAAACTCTCTCTGAGTGACCCCATGATTCCACACAAAAAGAGACTCACACAGACTCTTAAAACAAAGTAACTAGTTAATAAAACCAATGTAACTTCCAGCCTATCAGGACCTTGCAATGGAGATCAACACAGAAACTCTCCAACCAGACATTTTTCGTTCTGCTCCCTTGCATCATCATACAGGAAAACAAGAGGGTCTTTTTTTATGCCTCACGAATAAGGAAAGTAATAAAAATACCCCCTAGAGAGCTAACCATATAATAGCAGCCAATCAGTATAGATCCACATAAAATTGCAGTAGATATACTAGCTTTAATAGAAAATCTATTTCCAGGGATACTGCAAACAGACATTAAATGTGATCCTCTAAATAGGCGGGGAAAGCATATGAAGTCCCCACAAGATTGAAAAATAAACCCACCAAACATGACTATACTAATATTGTAACCCTTTCACACCCCAAGGACAGAGATCATATCTTAAAAGCAGCTTGCACAGAAAGGAAATCAATTGGAAGAACAACAACACTTCTTTTTTCCCCAGATCTCAGCCCAATGACCCAAAAAAGGATGAGAAACTTGAAGACAATTTAAAAAAATCCTTTATCCCTGAGGAGCAAAAGATGGGATGTTATTTCAACTTCAAACTAGAGATTCCATATGATTCCATATGATAGAAAAGTTCTGTGGCTGTGCAGCAGCTGAAAATCATTGCTAGAGAAAATCTGAAGGGAAAAATTAATCACTCCATAATTCAGATAATGAAAAACTCAGGCACTCATCTGGTATTGGGATCCACTAGCGTGGCTCCTGCCTGGTGCTGAATCTCAGTGAAGTAAATGGCACTCTATATGGGAGTAGGAACAGATCTTGATGCAGCATTGGGTCCTAAATTAAAAGAAATTATTTAAAGACTGTTTACATTTTAAATTGCAACACTCAAAAACTCCATGCTGTTTTATGATGCTATAGAGTATACCTCTAGTTGGTATGAGTTCAGTTTCTGAGAATTACTATTTAACATTATTAATCATATTAGGGTGTTATAAATGACTGAATTTGCACAGTATTCCATACACTGTGGGTGCTAAGCAACATCAAGGGACAGATGCAAAAAATGGGGACTTTACTATTAAGAATCCCACATTCCCACAGAAAAGTAATGGATAGAAAAAGCACAAAACCTCAGCTTTACTGGGTAATATATAAACATACCGTGCCTTAAGAATACATAAAAGAAAGATGTCAGTGCATTTGTATCCTGTTTGTCAGATATCAGTCTTACTAGTCTGTTTTTACATTTAGTTTAAATATTGAATAGGAAAACAATAAAATGAAAGATTAAAAATATGAACTATCCTGGAATGAAAAAAGGATTCATTCCTTTTCTTAACCAAAAAGCTAGTATTATTTTATGGATTTCCATTAGAGTTCCAAAGACAGGGTTTCATAAGAAATTAAAGAATGCAAGCATAAGAAGTTGAAACTCTGTCGCTAGCATTAAAGTTCAATGCAAAGTTAAAGCTAGATGCAAATGAATTACTCAGAACCATTGTGCTTTCAACTCCTTCCAGAGGCAAACACCAGTGAGGGAGAGGGGAACCTTTGCTATGAACAAAGTCAAATGATGGAGCATAGTAAATGCACTTTGATTTTGGGGAAATCAGAACAAGGAACCTTCAAAATATCCTTGAAGTTATGACATTTTATTCACAGATTTTAGCAGTTTAATATGACCCCTGAAACTTATTTTTTAACATCTTATCTAGATGGGGTGAATATGGCAGACCAGAGTAGATATTAACTGTTCCCCACATAAGACTGATCCTATATTCCTTGAGCACTAAATAGTCTCATTGACTTCAATAGGAATTAGGGATGTGTAAGGAACGCAAAATGGGATCCAGTTTTAACATGGGTGTAAGTGATCATGTTCTATGTACATCACATGGTGCAATTTTAATTTGCTGTTCCTTAAGCTTTTAAAAATCTTTTTGTACACCTGTTCTTTTATTCTGTTAATCACAGAGCCACAGTGCTCACTCCTGAACTCCTTATTCAAGCAAAAAGCCCCTGGACTATTATATATAACAGATGTAACCTGTGGCACTTTCTGGACAAAGGTTGAGATGTTTTAATTGTTTAGGAGACAGGAGGTGATTAGATATGATTGTGGGGTTGGAGTTGTGTTGCGGCTATTTTTAGTTTGAGTTGTGTGTTTTTCTGCTATTTTATGTATTATCATTGCATTCAGATGATTGCTGCTTTTAGTGTGCTTAAGACACTCACAAGACTTCAGGCATACGTGCCTAATAAATAAAAGTGAATTTGGACCTGATCATCCCTTCCTTCAGGAAAGAGCTAAAGTGGAGGAAAACTCTGCAATATTCTCCTCACAGTGATTCTGCCCTAGCTGTTCAACTGGAATGTAGGGGATGTTAGATATTCCCTTCCTCATGAAACAAGTTATGGGGGCCAGTCACAAACTATGCAATCCAACTGAAATTGTGTGGATCCCAGGAGATGTAGAGAGGGTTAGGGCTCTTGCAAGGAGGGTCTGTGCAATTACAACTATGGTCCTGCTCTCCTTGGCAACATGGCTCCACTGAAACTGCATAGTCAGGGATTCATCAAGCCGTGGTTTCCCCAGAGACCCTCTTAAGGGATATGCCACACTAGCATGTGGGAGGGGCACTAAAAGCTGATATGAACTCATACATGTCAGGGAACCATGATGGAGCCCGTTCTTATGATTACTATTTTAGGAATAACAAAAGAAACAAACAAGATATTTGAGAGGATCCATCATAATAATGTCCAACAGCCTCAAATGTTATTCTCTTGGGAAAAAAACATTTTAGAAATATCTAGTACAATTATATTCATGGTAACAGGGCAGTCTGCCCCCTTTAAGGATGAGGGGGGCCAGGGAACAGCCAGCCCTGTACTGGAGGGAAGCTCAGCAGGCAGGTGGTGAGGATCAGCTGACACAGTTGGAGAGCACATCATGATTGGGTCTAATTCCCAGCTGGAGGATATAAACAAAGGCTCCAGTTCCATGTGGAGGGTAGGGCTCAGGAGAAAGCTGATAGTATCTGCTCCTGTGGCTGGAGCAGAAGATGAGGCAAGCCAGCCCCGCATAACCTCTATGTGGGAGAGATCCTGACCCTCTAAGGGGACACCAGAATCTTGGACCAGAACCCAACTATTGCTTTTATTATTACTCCATATTTCCTTTGTGTCTCTATTCTGATTAATAAAGAGATCTGTGAGGAATGGGATACAAATGTAACTGTGTGGGCTGATGATTTGTCCCAGGTTGGTGATAAGATGCACTAGCTTACACTCATCTTATTTATTGTACAGTGAATAAATTACTTCCATATGCAGCTACAATATGTCTTCTGCATATGTGTACCTGTATTTTAGCAATTCCAGTGCCTCACATTTAAACAATTAGTGCCCAATAATGTTGTTGCTAGCCACTTCAAATTGGAAACTGAAAAACTCATCCTGACTCCAAAATCACGGTAGGATGCTGTTTGTGGCATCCATTCAATATTCTGGACCAGAATGTCGGCTGAATTAATGACAATCAATTGCTGCTAAAGATTTAACAATATACATGTAAATATATCTGCATCTGCTAAGTTAGTAGCCATAATGTGTGTAATAGCAGGTTTAACCATGACGGACAATGAGCATACATATTCCAGGCAGGGTAAATGGATTGGTTATTTCAAATTGCTAGCTACTCACTCACTTCTCACTCCTTTGCATAATGCATGAAATCTAAATGAAGAAAAAGTGCATTTAGATGCATTTTCAGGTTCATTAAAGACGAAATTGCAGGTGAATTAAAATGCACAAATATTTAGATGTGTTACTTTTCAAAACCCATCTCTAGACTCCTCAGTGGCTTTATATGTTTCCTAACTGTAAGAATTTTTCCACAACTAATGTAGGTTCTGATACAGCAGAGAAATTTCCATGATCCACATTTACAGATCCTCTGCCAGGAGTTTACCCTCCTAGGAGCTGGACATTATTCTTAGAATTAGAAGGAATGCAAAGAAGACGTAGAATAGATTAACATCCAGTGACGTTCTGTCCTGGTGGATATCTACCTAAACTGGGTAGCCAGTTATTTTTTGTGAAGGTCCAAATTTCTTGGTCAAGATATAGTCCAGGTCCAGACCCCAGAGAAAATAATGAAAAAATAATAAGAATAATGGTAATAATAAGTAAATACATTTTTGGGGGGTAAATTCAAAAGCGTCCGGCAGTCCAGATTTGGCCTGCAGTCTGCCTATTGACTACCCTTGACCTAAACAACGAGATTTTGGCATTCAGGAATTTGGTACCAGCAAAAAGACACTTATCTTTTTTCATTAAAGAAGCCCAAAAGTTTCATAGCAAGTTTTGGGAAAAGTCCCTTTTGTGCTAGGAAAGGAAAGGAAAAGAAAAGAAAGAGAAAGAGACTGTGTCTGATCCAACTTTTGAACTTTCATGAGTTAGATCTGCAATTGTAAATATGTATATATGGTGTAAACAGAATGTATGTTTAGACAAACCTAAAAATATGTGATATTCATGTTGATTATGGCTTTTTATCTGAATGATCAAAACCTTTCAGGCCTCACAAAAGACCGTCCAATAACCTTCTATACTTAGTCCCCTCTCTCTATTACATGATGTGCCATCTTAGTGGAGGACTTGGCAGACATTAATCCCATTCAATATTGGAGCCTCCTATTCAATGGGAGATCAGGTAACCAGCTGCTTGTCATCAAAGGGGTCTCGTTTTTTGGTACTGACTGACTTGGTGACCTGATCTCACATAGTGTAAGTAATTCCTGCTGTGTCCAGATCATTTGCCACTTTAACCATTCAAAAGGAAGTTCGGTAACTGTTATAGGTTAGGTTACACCTTGTGGAAGCTGGTGAGTGTAACAGGCACCCTTCCTTCAGATTAAATGTAGAAAGCAGTAGGGAGCTTAAACCAAAACACAGATACGTGCCATCACTCAAAACAAAGACACATATGTGTCTGCTCAGTAATTAAACTTATGTGGGCAATGGGTTTCACTGGGTATTGTTTGGGTGGAGGGCAGTGTGAGTAGGTGAGGGAAAAGCAAGAGAGAGAGCACAGAATCAGACACAGAAGGAAGCTACATACACAGCCTGGACAAGCCTGCTGTATGGTCCTGAGAGAAATCTAAAGAGCAGACTTTTGGGCCGGGGCTGGCTAAAAATTTTGGGGCTGTAAGAAAAGAAATTACCTCCAGTTGTTGTTGTTTAGTTTCTCCTATGTTTCAAAATAAAAAAAATTGCACCAAAGAAATACCTGATCCATTACAAATTTCTGCTTCCAACTGGAACAGTCTACAAGAACCCAAATTTTTGGCGAGCTGCTTGGGTCAAAAGGGGTAATAAAACTTTCATCCCCAAAAAACATAAGTGAATTGGATTGTCAAATTATTTTCTTATGAGAACAGGTAATCCGTAGACTAGATCAAGAAAATGGAGGATGAATTTAAAAAAAAAAAAAGCCTGGTACAGTCTTGGACTAAAAGCAGCATTTGTTTACATATTCAAATGGCAGTTTAATGTGACCCAGGAGAAGATAACCGATTATCAAGCATCAGAGGAAAGCAATAGCTCCCATAATAGCTCCACCCCAAAGAAGAAATCCAAACTGGGTCTAGTAGACCCTACTCATGCTCGTTAAATACATAACCCAGCACTAGAAAGAATAGTTAAAGAGCGTAGGGGTAACGTTTCCTCTGAAGGTGATCAGAGGATGCTTAATTAAACTTTCCCAAAAAACCTCAAAAAAGAATGCTGGCTATTGCCTATGCAGGTGTACAGTGGATGGAGAAAGATCCATATCAGGGGTCAGCAACCTACGGCATGCATGCCAAACATGGCACGCAAGCCGATTTTGAGTGGCACACTGCTGCCTGCCGTGGTCCCGGCCCCCAGCCCCACTCAGCCCCCCTCGCCCACCGCTTCCCCCGTCCCCCGCTTCTTCCCCCAGCCTGGTGCTTTCCTGCCCCTCCTCCTCTCCTTCCCTGCGCCGATCAGCTGATGGCCCTTGCGAGGGGGAGGGGGACAAGTGGCAGTGTGCTCGCTGCTCCGTAGAGGAGGCAGAGGAGAGGTAGGGATGGGACCTTGGGGAAGGGGATGGAACAGGGCATTTTCCTTCCAGCCCCCTGCCGTGAGCTGCTCAGGGCAGGGGGCTGGGAGCACCCCCACGAGCCGAGCACCCCAGCCCTCTGCCCTGACCCCTGAACCCCCACACATACACCCAGCCTTCTGTCCTGCACCTCCACATCCCCCAGCCCTTTGCCCTGACCCCTGAACTCCCACACACACCCAGCCTTCTGCCCTGAACCCCCACACACCCCAGTCCTTTGCCCTGACCCCTGAACTTCCCACACACCCCCAGCCCTCTGCCCTGATCCCTGAACCCCCCCACACCCAGCCCTCTGCCCTGCACCCCCACACCCACCAGCCCTCTGCCCTGACCCCCCCACACTCCCACTGCCCTGACCCCTGAACCCCCCTACCACACCCAGCCTTCTGCCCTGCACCCCCAGAGCCCTATCCCTCTGCCCTGACACCTGAACCCTCCCCCACCCCCAGCCTTCTGCCCTGCACCCCCCCACACACAGCCCTCTGCCCTGACCCCTGAAGCCCCCCCCAGGTCTGGGGTCCCAGCTGTCGGCCCCTTGCCAGCTGGCGTCCCGGCCACAGGCCCCGCTCAGCCCGCTGCCGGCCTAGGTGAACAGAACCCCAGGCTGGCAGCGGGCTGAGCAGGTTGGCAGTGTAAGATCAGCATTTTAATTTAATTTTAAATTATGCTTCTTAAACATTTTGAAAACCTTGTTTACTTTACATACAACAATAGTTTAGTTATATAATATAGACTTATATATAGAGAGAGATCTTCTAAAAAACATTAAAATGTATTACCGGCACGCAAAACCTTAAATTAAAGTGAATAAATGAAGACTCGGCACACCACTTCCCTACCCCTGATCCATATCCTCATACACCTGCACAGCGGAAGATAGAAAATGATCCAAAGAGTTCTAAGAAATTTGATCAGAGACCCAAATCTGACCACTGCTTTGCACCACAATATAGAAAATGGTAAGCAGGATATTACAACCATACTCAGTTTGATTCTATTGGATACTTGTTCTGTGTTATATTATGCTATGTGTTGTGTTGGATCTGCTAAGGAACGGACTGCAACTTCCATCAGCCCCCTTCCCACTGGCTAGGCAAGGGGAAAGGTCCTGAACCAGAATGTGGCCATGCTCTGCTGGGAAGCAGTGGCCATATGTGGAACAGACTGTGACTGCTGGACACTACAGCTGGGTCCAGGTCTGTGTGGGACTGATAAGGGAGCAGAAGTGGCTGGGCAGGGAGCCAGTGCAGGTGGCCCCTGATGAGAGACACTAAATAATTCTAGCCTGGAAACCCGCAAGCTCCTATTTGCTGGAATAGAGACTGGATTAGAGAGGACACCCCAGACAGTAGGCTTGAAGAGCCCTGACTCTGGATTAGACTGCCCCAGGGGCCCACACAAGAACTGCTATTGCTCACTTGAATGATAACTGGGTAAACCTCTGTATCCAGGATATTTAAAACCTTTCCCTGGCCTCCCAGCCCAAGTAGCCGAAATCACATATCCTTTCACTTAACCATGTGTCTGAGTGGTTATTGGGATTCTCCAGGGCTAGCCCCTACAGTCCTTGCTTCGGAGTTGCAGTACAACAGGCACACTACTAGCACCATAAGGGCTTGGTGTATTCCAGCACTGAGCAGTCCCAATAATTGCACGGTGTTAACCAATAAATATCCATACTGGGTGTTTTGCATGATAACAACAGATCCTGAGAATAGGAGTTATGCAGGTAGACAGTCCCTAATTTAGCAAATCTCCTGCAGCTAATTGTTCCTTCTTGCATTAGGAAGTCTTGATTAAGACTGATAGATGCACAAGTCAGAGTAAAAAAGAGGTCTGATTTACAGCATTACACTGGAGGTAACTGATTACAAAGGTCTTGCAATGAAAGATGCTCATTAAACAGAACTGCTGGTCTTCGGGCTTTCTACTGCTGAGTGACTGCATAATGAGTTAATCATTTACTGGAGATACAAATGTATCCAACAGACGGTATCTGAACTTTATCAGTATGAATGTAAACTCAAACAAAACTTCCCCCCTTAGGATTTACTTCACATCCCATTTCCACCATTCTCACAGTATAAGCTACAAAACCTTTGCATTAATTTCTAGCACAATACAGTGTGCCTGCACATATTTTTTTAGTTAGGAAATTTGCAGAGTGATTCTTTTTCACACAGAAGATAAGGGCTTAACAATGCCATACATATATTTCCAAATGGCATTACTAATATTATGACATTAATACAGAAACTTTTCTTGAAGGCTGGCTATAGCATATTATCTGACACAAATTTCCATATTCTCAAAATGGCAATTTAATTCTATAAATGAAATCA
This sequence comes from Trachemys scripta elegans, assembly GCF_013100865.1. NCBI lineage: Eukaryota > Metazoa > Chordata > Testudines > Emydidae > Trachemys > Trachemys scripta. Next base: position 85,584,104 of record NC_048300.1, on the reverse strand, counting down.
AAATGTTATATTGAAGGCATTTCTGGTGGTCTGCAACTTTACTAAAAACAACTGCTTAATTTATTGTTATTCCCTCTAAGATCCATCATAATGGTCTATAAAAGAGATGGAGGAAGACCAAACTTTCTGACATTAGGTTTACAGAGTGATGGCAGCTATTAGTATCTTGACAATGACATTAACAACTTATCAAGCAGATACTAAAATGGTACAGAACTACCATAAAATGAACACTAAATCCACATGAAATTTATCAGTGGAGTAAGTCAACTTATTTTTTTCCTGCTAGCAGTTTCTACACTACCATACACTAAATAACAGCCCATAAAACAATAACTCATTTCAGTATCTACACAGAAGAGAACTGATCAATGACAGGTTTATAGGACTAAATTAAAAATGAATACAGTTGGGTTTTTTCTATATATGCTCCCTTCATCAATTTAGTTTCCTTTGTGATTTTGATTGAACATGGCTATCACTTTTATTTCAATACTGCACAACCCGCTATAACTTAAATCTTCTAAACATGTTCATTACAGCAGTCAAATATAAAATAAAAAGACCTGTCATATACTCAGTCCCACATTTCCCACTGCCTTGCACCTCATTTAGTCAATTACACCACTGTATGGTGAGTGCAACATGGGTGTAAAATTCCACCACTTTGATTGAGTAAATGATTTCACATGGTAGTGTGCAACTGAGAATGAGGTCTTATGGACATAAAAACATAAAGAGCCAAATTATGGGCAAATACTCTATAATAATATATCACAGGGACATATATAATAATCACAATGGTAGCATTAGAAGTGGGCTTTTGAGCCAATGAGTCTAGCAATCTGCATCAAGCAGAAGGGGTTCCACACCCTGTAGATCACCTTGGTTGAATATTGTTACTGAGCTTTAACTCTTCCTCTGACCTCAGCTCCCCCCTTCCTGTATTATTTTTCCTTCAGTCCCTACACACCTTCTTCCAATTCTCAAGTCCATCTGGAAAGGCCCTTTCCCTAGTGCTTAGTAAGCCAAGACTTGCTTATCTGGGTCTTGCTTTACTCTGTGTTCAGCCTGTGTGCAAGAAGGAAATGAGACATGTGAGAGGCAGAGAGGAAAGCAGCCCCTAATGGTGGAAGACTAGATTAGGACGGACTTTCAGTGATCTCTGATAGAAGCTCTGGCTTGACAGGCTGAGAGGACTGAGTAGGGAGACACCTAAGGCTGATCCAAAGTCCATTGTAATTATTAGAAAGGCTCCAATAGATTTCTTTGGTTCAGGCCCTTAGTAACAAACAAAAGGTGATACTGTTGAGGTTCTGGGGCGGGGACTAGAATCCTCCCCACTACATACTAATAGATGAGTAATGTAATTTTTAAAGGGTTCATAAGTATGTCTGTGGATCAGAGGTAATTTACTGGAATGTGTAAGGTGAATTTTCATGTCTCTATTGTCAAATAACTGACGTACAAGGGGAACAGAATATTTATGTAAATTATTTTGGCGGGTCATTTGCAGATTTTTATTAATTAATTGTATTGTAATACTTAGGGGCTAGTTTCTAATACCTTTACTAACAATTAATAATACTTTTCTCCTAGAATTGTCCCACTGAAATTAATGATTTTGTCTGCATAATAAGATGCTACTCAGTGAGAGTAGGGGTGCCAAAATCTGTTTATAGAGCTTTTGGTTTGGTTGTTGTCGGGTTTTGTTTGATTGTTTTTGTGATGTTAATGACGTAGTTATGTACTTTTCAAAATGGTTACATGAGTTACTGATTATTCAACGTCCTTTACTGTAGATTTGCAAAGTTTTTTGATTGGAAATATTTATATAACATTTTCCGTATATCTTTATTTCCACTACATATATACAATCTATTGTCTTGCCTCTTTCCTCCCCATTCCTATGTATAACCAAGTCTTAAACAGAAAAACAAAAACAAAATGCAAATTACTACAAACAAGAGCAGGAAATTTAGGGGATAAGATGAATGCCAAGAAAAAGATACAGTGGGAGGAATTAAAATTCACTATAAACAACTAAAAGGTCAAATTCAAATTGGTATTCCTTTGTTTTACTTATCAAAAAATCTGTGTGATTTTCCCAAAATGTCTAGGATCAATGGGGAACCTCATGAAATAATGTGCCCCTATACATATTCAGTTAAATAATGAACCCATATACTAAATGCACTGCTACACAAGGGAGAGAAGAAAAACTTGTTGAGTCACAGATGAAAGATGTTTTTGAATGTCAGAACAAAAAAAATAATGACCTATAAAAAAGATAAAGAAAATCTGCCTTAAGAGAGGTCTTTTATCCTTATCTTGGAAAAAAACAAAAAAATGCTTGCCCTGTTTTCCCCTGAGGTGACTCAATTTTAAGATAGAAATCTTCAAGGATATATTATCCATTATGGGAGAAAGTTAGTGTTCTGATTTAGTTAGGAAACTAAAAGTTATGGAGATAAACAAGATTCTTAGAATTAAATTTGAACAAACTCTATCAGGATGGCTTCTAACTTTTTGTAACAAAGTGACTGCCATGTCAGAACAGAGTAATGGTTGTCCAGGTAGTTCAGTATCATGTTTCTGATAGTGGCTATGCAAATCCAATGTGTAAGATGTAAGAGCATACCTTTTTGTTAAATAGTGTATCATGGAGTGAGATTTTTTTGTGATGCCAGCTGGCGATCAACTGTGATAGTCTTAGAATTTTTATCTTAGCTACAGTAACTGCAGACATTGCTCTTATTCCATAAGGATCTATATTTTAACTTCCAATACAAATGTTAGACTTTTACCTTCATGCCGGTCTTTCATACCGTCCAACTTTAACTTGGGCACCTTTCAAAAATTGATAGGAAGCATTAAAGTCTACCAAAGTTCCAAAGTATGTGAATATTTTTTGGCCCGGATTCAGCTTTCGATGATTTCAATGGGACTAGCATACTTAAAAAATTAAGTATATGGTTAAGTGCTTTGCTGAACTTGAGTTTAAAGAGATACATTTGAAATGCCATGTATCCAAATGATGTTAGGCAGTTAGCTGTGTCTAATAGGAAGCAGACAACGAAAGACTTTTAATAATGAAGTACAAGTAATCCTGTTTTTCTGAAACCAGCTACCACTCGATTTAAACCAGAAAAATTGTTCACGTGTGTGTGCATTTATTGGTTCACATCCAAATGATGATGTTGCCGCACCCAATTTTAATGGACTTTGGGCAAGTGAAATCAAAGGGACAATAGGCAAACCTTTTTCAAATTTTAATAAATAAATAGCATTCTTCATCTATAAAACAGAAGGAAAGATAGTCTTTTGCTTACAGTAGAGGGTTGGGAGTCAGGTGATCTGGGCTCTAGCACCAGTTGTGCCACAGATTTTGTGTGACTTTGAGCAAAAAACTTAAGCCTTTCTGTGCCACAGTTTCCCCATCTATGAAATGGGAATAATTATTACCTATTTTTTAGGCAAGTGTCAAGATTAAGTTAATTAATGTCAGCACAGTGCTTTGAGATCTGCAGATGGAAGATACTGTTTCAAAAAATTAAACAAATAACTCCAAATATAACTTTGAATTCAGTGATTTTTTAGTAAATCATGTTTTTGTCATTGTTTTGTCATGGTTTTCGCTTTGCTTTTTATATAAGCCTAAAGAATCACACACACGACAGTGGCATAAGTTAAAGTGGGCCCTAAGATGATCTAATTCATTCTGAGGTTGTCACGGACAGGCCTACAAGTATGGGGAAACATAACTAGCTATCTGACAAGCCCCCACAACTTCTGGAATTTGGATGTAGAGGAAAATCTGGCCTTATGTCTCATATTCTCCTGTCTGGGATAGTGCTGTGTCTTTGCTGTCCCAACATATGGCTGGGACTGAGATTTGGATGAGAATGAGCTAGCTGAACTTTAAACAAGACATCAGAGTAGAAGGTTTTGAAATCTAAAGAATCTTGAAATTATAGAAGACTAGGGTCTCATCCCTGCTATTAAGGATCCTCACCCCCTTCTCCAAGAGATTTACAAGCAGTACATTCACTTTAAAAGAAAGAATGGAATGGTTTAATATAGGGCAATAATCGCCATTTATACAACACTGTTTTTCACCATCAAGTACCATATCCTATATAGACTTAAAATAAATGGATAACCTTCCTCTTTACTCTTAAGGGTAAAAATATGAAGTATTTTGTGTGTTAACAATTGTTTCCATGTTATCTATGGAAATATACAATAAAGTGATGGCAACTTATGTGGCAAATCATGATTATATACCAATTATAGATGGATTTTTATAATCAATTTATTCTATTTCCTGTTGGACTTTTGTATCTACAGAGTTGTTATTTTTCACACTTAAAATTATAGCCACAATGAAAAGAACTCATTCGAATTCTAGAATTTTGCACCATGGACTCTGCAAAGCTAATTCTGTAAAAATCTTGCAACAAATCCTGTAAGATCCAACTAAGTCTACCACAGGGAGTGAATTTCCATAAAGCTAAGACTATACTGTATCGGTCAAACGGTGTTTCCCATAATTTTCAATATTGATGATCACTGACAATTCTCCTCTGCAATACCTGAAAGGGGGTACAATTACATCAAAGGGGAAAAGAGTATAGAAGACATACTTTTTAAGTTATATTTTAAGCACTTAAAAAACCTGTCACTCAATATTGGTGACATTCTTAATGTATTAGCATTTCAGGAGCTGGTTTCTTCTTTGGCACGCCAGACACACAGCAGGATAAGAATCCTCTGCCAGCAGCTCCCACACAGGACATATGCAGAGGAAAGATGCATATAAAACAGACACACACTCTAATTTTTGTTCAGTACAAAAATTTATACTCCAATTACATGGGCAGTTTGTTGATTTTACTCACAAAGGCAGAAATGAAGCCATTCCACAGTTGCCTTCTTCACCTAAGCACAAAAAGCTAACTTTACCCTGTGCCCCAAAGGTGTACAAATCAGTAAGTGGTGGTCAGAGAGGAAAGATACCTAGTTATGCATATTTAAGTTAGACGAGAAAGTTTCTCCAGATCAACCTATGCAAATGATTGCTGCCTGGGGCAGCTCTTTCTCATATACAGGCCATTTACATAGATTTCCAAGCTAATATTTAATCTAGTATTCAGTAAAACATCAGAAATTACTTTTGTCAACCCCCAACATATCCTATGGGAGATCTGTTTCCTCTGAGCTGCAAATCAGACTCTTAAAACATTCTCCCCCACCAAATGAGGAGTGTGACCACTTTCACTGTCTATGTTGTGTTTTGTAGTATGGAAAATATTATTTTCAGTTTTAATCTTCTTGTGTAAAACTGATTTGCTTCTTTTATGTATTTATTATTCCTCCCTTTCATTTGTCATTGAAAAATGATGGATTACCACGAGCAGGAGAGGTTTTGTGACTACAAGAAATAGAATGATACTGCAACAAATTTCTGTTGAGGAAGCAGCATGCAATATAATATTAATTTGATGGGAACATAGAATTGCCATAGTAAATCAGACTAGTGGTTTATCTAGCCCTGTTCTGTCTCTGACAATGGCTAGTACCAGATGCTTCAGAGGAAGGTGCAAGAAACCCTGCAGAAGGCAATTATAGAATAAACTGCCCACAGGAAGGCTTCTTACCTAACCTCCATTAGTTTGAGGGTGGCTTACACCCTGAAGTATGAGGTGTATATCCCCCCCACAAAGTCATTTTTTAATCCTTCTGGATATTTTTGTCATACAGACATACATTTATAGCATAAGCATCTAATCCTTTTGAGTCCTACTGACCTCTGGTTATCAATGATGTCTTATAGCAATGAGTTCCAGAGAATAATTGCATTGTGGAAGAGAGTATTTCCTTTATCAATTTTAAATTTGCCATCTTTCAATTTCATTGAATATCCCCTTGTTTTTGTATTATGAGGAAGGGTGAATAGAATTTGCTGATATACCTTTTCTGTACCATTCATTATTTTATACACATCATAGGCGTAAACAACTGGGTGCATGGAAGGGTTTGTACCTCTTCCCTTTTTGCTTCCACCCCTCTAATTGTAGGAATTGTATTAATAAATAATGGAAGCATTGAGTTAGGAACAGAAACTTATTTATCTCACTTACTAAAGGTGGATAAATGTAATTTTGGCACAAAACCACTTACTAGAGCAATATTCAACTGCTGTTATTTAATTATTTTTTAACTCTAGCCCCCCGCCCCAATAAAAAAAATGTTTATGCCCCTGTACATTCATCATACCCCTCTACTTCATCTCTTCTCTAATGTGATCAGTTCCAATTTGGTCGGTATTTCTTCACATGAAAGCTTTTCTGTACTGCTGAACATTCTCATCACCAATCTCTGAAATCCCTCTAGTTTTGCTCTATCTTTTCTGAGATAGGATGATCAGAACACACAGGGCAATGGACAGACCTGACGGGTCTGTATGGGAAGACTTAGAGGTTCCCACCCTCCATTAGTCTTGGGGTCACACCTTGAGTAAGTGTGAGTAACCCCTAAACCTCCCTGCAAGGGTCACAGTGAAGTCTTCATTGGCAGATGATGAGGAAAAACACATTACTGTCAACGGAGAGGTCGGTGATGAAGTGTATGCCTTGTGATGGCATATAAGGGCAACCTGCATTATCTACACCTTAATTGGCCAATCACTACACCATTGGGCAGATGAAGCTCTTTAGCTCAGGTCGGCAGCTCATCTAGGAGAAGCATAATACAGAATACAAATCCTGCACCCACATCAGCTGCTGTGCTTGTGGCATCTATTGCTCCAATGCAGCAATAGCTGCTTGTGGGAGAGAGTGCGAAAGGCTCTGCACAAACCTCTCTTACTTAAATCCATTCACAGGGCAGGTTATTCAGCCAACATACTCATTTAACACAATCAACTTGCCAGACTCCTGTGGCGATGGGGACAGGCAGAAGATGCTGCTGGCAATCCTTAGTCACACGCAGGTGGCCTTAGGGTGATGGTTGTTCTCCAGAGATCAGGGCAGATATGGAACTCTTATTCTCCTTAGGTGACAGAACAGGCCTTTTTAGGCACAGCGCTGCTCTCCCCAGTCCAGGGAAAGGACTGAAAAGAAACTCTAAACGTAGCCTTACCTTTCTGCACCTGTCAGGTTGCCACTCCTGGCTGGTCGTCCAAATCAGTGGTCAAAATAAAACAAAGACTCACAGACTGACACTGGGTCATGGAATGTCAGAGCTCTTCTTGACAATGACCAAAAACCAGAATGTAGAACAGCCCTTATTGCCAAAACACAGAAGAGGTATAACAGACATCGCTGCACTCAGT